>NW_027310419.1:5000-7500 GCF_047496795.1 Chiloscyllium punctatum
GGTCACCGCCAAACCCCCACAACTCGAGCAAGTGAAAAAAAAAAGTAACAAATAAGAAAGGATCGTCGGCTTGGGGGTACGCCCGTTTCCGTTTCAACTTGTCTCGCGAGGGTGGTTTCGGGGCCAGCAGGAGAGCTCGTCGGGGTAGCAGGCCCTGCAGCCGTGGTCACCGCCAAACCCCCACAACTCGAGCAAGTGAAAAAAAAAGTAACAAATAAGAAAGGATCGTCGGCTTGGGGGTACGCCCGTTTCCGTTTCAACTTGTCTCGCGAGGGTGGTTTCGGGGCCAGCAGGAGAGCTCGTCGGGGTAGCAGGCCCTGCAGCCGTGGTCACCGCCAAACCCCCACAACTCGAGCAAGTGAAAAAAAAAAGTAACAAATAAGAAAGGATCTCTGTCGGCTTGGGGGTACGCCCGTTTCCGTTTCAACTTGTCTCGCGAGGGTGGTTTCGGGGCCAGCAGGAGAGCTCGTCGGGGTAGCAGGCCCTGCAGCCGTGGTCACCGCCAAATCCCCACAACTCGAGCAAGTGAAAAAAAAAGTAACAAATAAGAAAGGATCGTCGGCTTGGGGGTACGCCCGTTTCCGTTTCAACTTGTCTCGCGAGGGTGGTTTCGGGGCCAGCAGGAGAGCTCGTCGGGGTAGCAGGCCCTGCAGCCGTGGTCACCGCCAAACCCCCCACAACTGTTGGGCGCCTACCTGCGCGGGGCAGGAGGACACTTTCCGATTTCAAATCTCCGTTTGCCGAGTCCACCCCGAACGCACGCGGGCGGGCGGGTTCGCATCACCCTTCGTCACAAGGGGCGAAGCCCGTTCCACCGTCTCGTCAGTAGTGCCGACCGGTCTGTGATCGACGAGGGGAGCCACACCAGGTCCGGCCCTGCTGCTTGGCGGCACCGCGTCGTCGGGAGCTCGCGACAGACGGAGGGTTTCGGTGTACTCTCCAGCCACGGGAAACGAAGCCGGTGATGCAGGCGCCGGTCTTTCGCTCCCAAATCGGCTGGGTTTACATCGTTGCTATCTAGTCACGCTCCCTTCAAACCCGACGGGGTACCTATTCCCCTCACCCGTCTGTGCGTATACAGCCTCTTTGCACTTGCGGGATGGGGGTGGTGGTTTAAAGACTCTCGAGTTGCCGCCCGTCGGTCTCCGAGCTCCGTGCAGTAGTGATCCCCAGCGAACTGCCAGCAGGGCGAACGAGCGATCCCGCTCTCGGTCGGGGCGCCTGGCGTCGATCGGTGGTCGGTGGCTTGCGGGCAAGCTGCGCTGTGAGTGTGGGAACGAGTATGACGAGCCGTTGCCGCGACTCCCAGTCCACCTCGGCGGTGGCTGGGCCGGGCGGGCGTCTGCTCGGGCGAGTGCCGCCCCCGCCTCCTCGCAGGAAGTCCGCTCGCCGACACGCCGCCACGTGCACGCGTCAGTGACGCTGCCGAACCGATGGCCGGTGCCCGTTCCCGCCTCTGCTTTTCCTAGGGCAAAGCTGCTGCACGCCTCGTGATACTAGGCGGGCGACATGGTGGCGGTGATCCTGCCTCCGTCGCTGCGGTGCGTTGGGGCACGCATCGCCTCTTGGGCGCCCTGTCCTCCTCCCCCCAATAGACGTATGTTTCTGCGGGCCGCACCAGGATGGTGCTCCCCATCGCTTCACGCCACCCTGCTCCGCCCGCACGCCGGCGTGCAGGTGGCTGTAGCTCAAGGTGGGGAGCGTATGTGCGGTCCGGGTCGCTTTCCTCTGGCGAGGGAGAGACCTAAAACAAACTCAGACAACTCTTGACGGTGGATCACTCGGCTCGTGCGTCGATGACGAACGCAGCTAGCTGCGAGAATTAATGTGAATTGCAGGACACATTGATCATCGACACTTTGAACGCACTTTGCGGCCCCGGGTTCTTCCCGGGGCCACGCCTGTCTGAGGGTCGTTTGGCAATCAATCGCACTCGCCTTGGCTGGCGAGAGCGCGGCTGGGGTGTCGCAGAGGACCCGTCCTCTTTGTCCCCCTAAGTTCAGACTCCGGAGCCCTCCGGCGTCGGAGCGCTTGGCCTTTCCCCCCCACCCTGCACATTCCGTTCGTCAGGCTCGACGCCATCCCCCCGCCGGGGAGCGCGGCCTGGCGTCCGTCTGTGTCGTGGCAGTGGGGCCAGCACGGCTGTCACCGGTCCCAGAATGGCTGTCGGTGGTTCACACTGTGTGTGTGTGCCAACCCTCCTGGTCTCTGGGACACGGAGCTGCCACGAAGTGTTGAGCCTCCAGTGGGGGGTCTGCCTAAGCTCTGCACGTCCGCATTGGGTCCGTCTCTCGGTTGGCTGGCAGTGGAAAGAGTGAAGGGAGCCGCGGAGGTCCGGTGCTGGTGCGCCGCCGGCCTGACCGTGGAGCTCGCCGGTTTGACACGCTGACCCGACTCGATGGTTGATCGATTGAGAGTGCTGGGAGCTGCAGGCCGCCCGCTGCTGCAGCCGCCCGTCTCGTGGTTCGTCCTCGGCCTTAAGTGGCCGGCGGGGCGTCTG
>NW_027310419.1:15000-27500 GCF_047496795.1 Chiloscyllium punctatum
CTTCGAGGGCGGACCGGCCCCCGTGTTCAGTCCGAATATCGTGCATTGTTAACGGCGGGAAGTGTTCCAAAAGGGAATGGGATTGAATGTGACTGCTGAAGCCGACTTTGAGACCTGTAACGCGGGTAGCTCAGCCGGATTTGACCCGGCGGTTCTGGCGACGGTCTCGCCTTCGAGGGGGGAGCGCCCCGCGTGTTCAGGCCGAATTTTGTGCATTTCCATCGGCGGGAAGAGGTCCAAACGGGAATGGGATTGAATGTGACTGCTGAAGCCGACATTGAGACCTCTAACGCGGGTAGCTCGGCAGGATTTGACCCGGCGGTTCTGCCGAAGGTCTCACCTTCGAGGGGGGAGCGTCCCGCGTGTTCAGGCCGAATATCGTGCATTGTTAACGGCGGGAAGTGTTCCAAACGTGAATGGGATTGAATGTGACTGCTGAAGCCGACATTGAGACCTCTAACGCGGGTAGCTCGGCCGGATTTGACCCGGCGGTTCTGGCGACGGTCTCGCCTTCGAGGGGGGAGCGTCCCGCGTGTTCAGGCCGAATTTTGTGCATTTCCATCGGCGGGAAGAGGTCCAAACGGGAATGGGATTGAATGTGACTGCTGAAGCCGACATTGAGACCTCTAACGCGGGTAGCTCGGCAGGATTTGACCCGGCGGTTCTGCCGAAGGTCTCACCTTCGAGGGGGGAGCGTCCCGCGTGTTCAGGCCGAATATCGTGCATTGTTAACGGCGGGAAGTGTTCCAAAAGGGAATGGGATTGAATGTGACTGCTGAAGCCGACATTGAGACCTCTAACGCGGGTAGCTCGGCCGGATTTGACCCGGCGGTTCTGGCGACGGTCTCGCCTTCGAGGGGGGAGCGTCCCGCGTGTTCAGGCCGAATTTTGTGCATTTCCATCGGCGGGAAGAGGTCCAAACGGGAATGGGATTGAATGTGACTGCTGAAGCCGACATTGAGACCTCTAACGCGGGTAGCTCGGCCGGATTTGACCCGGCGGTTCTGCCGAAGGTCTCACCTTCGAGGGGGGAGCGTCCCGCGTGTTCAGGCCGAGTTTTGTGCATTTCCATCGGCGGGAAGAGGTCCAAACGGGAATGGGATTGAATGTGACTGCTGAAGCCGACATTGAGACCTCTAACGCGGGTAGCTCGGCCGGATTTGACCCGGCGGTTCTGCCGAAGGTCTCAGCTTCGAGGGGGGAGCGCCCACCGTGTACAGGCCGATTTTCATGCATTTCCAACCGTGGGAAGGGGTCCGAAAGGGGATGGGGGTGAACGTGACTGCTCAACCCGACTTTGAGACCTCTAACGCGGGTAGCTCAGCCGGATTTGACCCGGCGGTTCTGGCGACGGTCTCGCCTTCGAGGGGGGAGCGTCCCGCGTGTTCAGGCCGAATTTTGTGCATTTCCATCGGCGGGAAGAGGTCCAAACGGGAATGGGATTGAATGTGACTGCTGAAGCCGACATTGAGACCTCTAACGCGGGTAGCTCGGCCGGATTTGACCCGGCGGTTCTGCCGAAGGTCTCACCTTCGAGGGGGGAGCGTCCCGCGTGTTCAGGCCGAATTTTGTGCATTTCCATCGGCGGGAAGAGGTCCAAACGGGAATGGGATTGAATGTGACTGCTGAAGCCGACATTGAGACCTCTAACGCGGGTAGCTCGGCCGGATTTGACCCGGCGGTTCTGCCGAAGGTCTCACCTTCGAGGGGGGAGCGCCCACCGTGTACAGGCCGATTTTCATGCATTTCCAACCGTGGGAAGGGGTCCGAAAGGGGATGGGGGTGAACGTGACTGCTCAACCCGACTTTGAGACCTGTAACGCGGGTAGCTCAGCCGGATTTGACCCGGCGGTTCTGGCGACGGTCTCGCCTTCGAGGGGGGAGCGCCCCGCGTGTTCAGGCCGAATTTTGTGCATTTCCATCGGCGGGAAGAGGTCCAAACGGGAATGGGATTGAATGTGACTGCTGAAGCCGACATTGAGACCTCTAACGCGGGTAGCTCGGCAGGATTTGACCCGGCGGTTCTGCCGAAGGTCTCACCTTCGAGGGGGGAGCGCCCACCGTGTACAGGCCGATTTTCATGCATTTCCAACCGTGGGAAGGGGGCCGAAAGGGGATGGGGGTGAATGTGACTGCTCAACCCGACTTTGAGGCATCTAACCCGGGTAGCTCAGCCGGGTTTGACCCGGCGGTTCTGCCGACTGCCTCGCCTTCGAGGGGGGAGCGTCCCCCGTGTACAGGCCGATTTTCATGCATTTCGAACCGTGGGAAGTGGCCCAAAAGGGGATGGGGGTGAATGTGACTGCTCAACCCGACTTTGGCGCTTCCGAGCCGGGTAGCCCGGCCGGGTTTGACCCGGCGGTTCTGCCGTCGGTCTCGCCTTCGAGGGCGGAGCCTCCCCCGTGTACAGGCCGATTTTCATGCATTTGCAACGGTGGGAAGTTGCCCAAAAGTCGATGGGAGTGAATGTGACTGCTCAACCCGACTTTGAGACTTTTAAGCCGGGTAGCTCAGCCGGGTTTGACCCGGCGGTTCTGCCGACGGTCTCGCCTTCGAGGGGGGAGCCTCCCCCGTGTACAGGCCGATTTTCGTGCATTTCCAACGGTGGGAAGAGGTTCAAAAGGGGATGGGAGTGAATGTGACTGCTCAACCCGACTCTGAGGCTTCTAACCCGGGTAGCTCGGCCGGGTTTGATCCGGCGGTTCTGCCGACGGTCTCGTCTTCGAGGCCGGTGCCTCCCCCGTGTACAGGCCGATTTTCGTGCATTTCCAACGGTGGGAAGTGGTCCAAAAGGGAATGGGGGTGGACGTGTCTGCTCATACCGACTTTGAGACTTGTAAGCCGGGTAGCTCAGCCGGGTTTGACCCGGCGGTTCTGCCGACGGTCTCGCCTTCGAGGGGGGAGCCTCCCCCGTGTACAGGCCGATTTCCGTGCATTTCCAACGGTGGGAAGAGGTTCAAAAGGGGATGGGAGTGAATGTGACTGCTCAACCCGACTCTGAGGCTTCTAACCCGGGTAGCTCGGCCGGGTTTGATCCGGCGGTTCTGCCGACGGTCTCGTCTTCGAGGCCGGTGCCTCCCCCGTGTACAGGCCGATTTTCGTGCATTTCCAACGGTGGGAAGAGGTTCAAAAGGGGATGGGGGTGAATGCGACTGCTCAACCCGACTCTGAGGCTTCTAACCCGGGTAGCCCGGCCGGGTTTGACCCGGCGGTTCTGCCGTCGGTCTCGCCTTCGAGGGCGGAGCCTCCCCCGTGTACAGGCCGATTTTCATGCATTTGCAACGGTGGGAAGTTGCCCAAAAGTCGATGGGAGTGAATGTGACTGCTCAACCCGACTTTGAGACTTTTAAGCCGGGTAGCTCAGCCGGGTTTGACCCGGCGGTTCTGCCGACGGTCTCGCCTTCGAGGGGGGAGCCTCCCCCGTGTACAGGCCGATTTTCGTGCATTTCCAACGGTGGGAAGAGGTTCAAAAGGGGATGGGAGTGAATGTGACTGCTCAACCCGACTCTGAGGCTTCTAACCCGGGTAGCTCGGCCGGGTTTGATCCGGCGGTTCTGCCGACGGTCTCGTCTTCGAGGCCGGTGCCTCCCCCGTGTACAGGCCGATTTTCGTGCATTTCCAACGGTGGGAAGTGGTCCAAAAGGGAATGGGGGTGGACGTGTCTGCTCATACCGACTTTGAGACTTGTAAGCCGGGTAGCTCAGCCGGGTTTGTTCCGGCGGTTCTGCCGACGGTCTCGTCATCGAGGGGGGAGCCTCCCCCGTGTCCAGGCCGATTTTCATGCATTTCCAACCGTGGGAAGTGGTCCAAAAGGGAATGGGGGTGAATGTGACTGCTCATACCGACTTTGAGACTTTTAAGCCGGGTAGCTCAGCCGGGTTTGACCCGGCGGTTCTGCCGACGGTCTCGCCTTCGAGGGGGGAGCGTCCCCCGTGTTCAGGCCGAATTTTGTGCATTTCGAACCGTGGGAAGTTGCCCAAAAGTCGATGGGAGTGAATGTGACTGCTCAACCCGACTTTGAGACTTGTAAGCCGGGTAGCTCAGCCGGGTTTGACCCGGCGGTTCTGCCGACGGTCTCGTCTTCGAGGCGGGTGCCTCCCCCGTGTACAGGCCGATTTTCATGCATTTCGTACCGTGGGAAGCGGTCCAAAAGGGGATGGGAGTGAACGTGACTGCTCATACCGACTTTGGCGCTTCCGAGCCGGGTAGCTCAGCCGGGTTTGACCCGGCGGGTCTGCCGACGGTCTCGCCTTCGAGGGGGGAGCGTCCCCCGTGTTCAGGCCGAATCTTGTGCATTTCGAACCGTGGGAAGTTGCCCAAAAGTCGATGGGAGTGAATGTGACTGCTCAACCCGACTTTGAGACTTGTAAGCCGGGTAGCTCAGCCGGGTTTGACCCGGCGGTTCTGCCGACGGTCTCGTCTTCGAGGCGGATGCCACCCCCGTGTACAGGCCGATTTTCGTGCATTTCCAACCGTGGGAAGTGGTCTAAAAGTCGATGGGAGTGAACGTGACTGCTCAACCCGACTCTGAGGCTTCTAACCCGGGTAGCTCGGCCGGGTTTGACCCGGCGGTTCTGCCGACGGTCTCGTCTTCGAGGCGGGTGCCTCCCCCGTGTACAGGCCGATTTTCGTGCATTTCGAACCGTGGGAAGTGGTCTAAAAGTCGATGGGAGTGAACGTGACTGCTCAACCCGACTTTGAGACTTGTAAGCCGGGTAGCTCAGCCAGGTTTGACCCGGCGGTTCTGCCGACGGTCTCGCCTTCGAGGGCGGACCCTCCCCCGTGTACAGGCCGGTTTTCGTGCATTTCGAACCGTGGGAAGTGATCCAAAAGGGAATGGGGGTGAACGTGACTGCCCAACCCGGCTTTGAGACTTGTAAGCCGGGTAGCTCAGCCGGGTTGGACCCGGCGGTTCTGCCGACGGTCTCGACTTCGAGGCGGGTGCCTCCCCCGTGTACAGGCCGATTTTCATGCATTTGCAACGGTGGGAAGTTGCCCAAAAGTCGATGGGAGTGAATGTGACTGCTCAACCCGACTTCGAGACTTGTAAGCCGGGTAGCTCAGCCGGGTTTGACCCGGCGGTTCTGCCGACGGTCTCGCCTTCGAGGGGGGAGCCTCCCCCGTGTACAGGCCGATTTTCGTGCATTTCCAACGGTGGGAAGAGGTTCAAAAGGGGATGGGAGTGAATGTGACTGCTCAACCCGACTTTGGCGCTTCCGAGCCGGGTAGCTCAGCCGGGTTTGACCCGGCGGGTCTGCCGACGGTCTCGTCTTCGAGGCGGGTGCCTCCCCCGTATACAGGCCGATTTTCATGCATTTCGAACCGTGGGAAGTGGTCCAAAAGGGAATGGGGGTGGACGTGTCTGCTCATACCGACTTTGAGACTTGTAAGCCGGGTAGCTCAGCCGGGTTTGTTCCGGCGGTTCTGCCGACGGTCTCGTCTTCGAGGCGGGTGCCTCCCCCGTGTACAGGCCGATTTTCGTGCATTTCGAACCGTGGGAAGTGGTCCAAAAGGGGATGGGAGTGAATGTGACTGCTCAACCCGACTTTGGCGCTTCCGAGCCGGGTAGCTCAGCCGGGTTTGACCCGGCGGGTCTGCCGACGGTCTCGTCTTCGAGGCGGGTGCCTCCCCCGTATACAGGCCGATTTTCATGCATTTCGAACCGTGGGAAGTGGTCCAAAAGGGAATGGGGGTGGACGTGTCTGCTCATACCGACTTTGAGACTTGTAAGCCGGGTAGCTCAGCCGGGTTTGATCCTGCGGTTCTGCCGACGGTCTCGCCTTCGAGGGGGGAGCCTCCCCCGTGTTCAGTCCGATTTCCATGCATTTCCAACCGTGGGAAGTTGCCCAAAAGGGGATGGGAGTGAATGTGACTGCTCAACCCGACTTTGGCGCTTCCGAGCCGGTTAGCACAGCCGGGTTTGACCCGGCGGTTCTGCCGACAGTCTCCTCTTCGAGGCGGGTGCCTCCCCCGTGTACAGGCCGATTTCCGTGCATTTCGAACCGTGGGAAGTGGTCCAAACGTCGATGGGAGTGAATGTGACTGCTCAACCCGACTTTGGCGCTTCCGAGCCGGGTAGCTCAGCCGGGTTTGACCCGGCGGTTCTGCCGACGGTCTCGTCTTCGAGGCGGGTGCCTCCCCCGTGTACAGGCCGATTTTCATGCATTTGGAACCGTGGGAAGTGGTCCAAAAGGGAATGGGGGTGGACGTGACTGCTCATACCGACTTTGAGACTTGTAAGCCGGGTAGCTCGGCCGGGTTTGACCCGGCGGTTCTGCCGACGGTCTCGCCTTCGAGGGGGGAGCCTCCCCCGTGTTCAGTCCGATTTTCGTGCATTTCCCACGGTGGGAAATGGTATCTTTCATTACGGGGACAAGGGTCTGAAGCGGTGAAGTCAGTAACCGGCATAGTTAAGGAAAGGGTTCGAATTTTCTCAACAGTACGAAAAAAGTGAGCAGGGAAGCTAGAGAAGGTGTCAGTGAGTCCCAAACGAGTGAACCGCAAAACTTAGGGAAATGCCCGAAAGCGTTTTAAAGGGTGAAATCGGGAACGAGGAAATGATGGGAAAGTGCCTGAAAGTGCTAAATGAGTAAACAGAAAAACGAAGAAAAATGTTTGAAAAGAAGAAGTGAGTAACCAGGAAAACTTAGAAAAATGTTCAAAACGAAGAAATCAGTAACCAGGAAAACTTAGAAAAATGATCAAAAAGAAGAAATGAGTAACCAGGAAAACTTAGAAAAATGTTTAAAAAGAAGAAATCAGTAACCAGGAAAACTTAGGAAAATGTTTAAAAAGAAGAAATCAGTAACCAGAAAAACTGCGAAAAATGTTTAAAAAGAAGAAATGAGTAACCAGAAAAACTTAGAAAAATGTTTAAAAAGAAGAAATCAGTAACCAGGAAAACTTAGAAAAATGTTTAAAAAGAAGAAATCAGTAACCAGGAAAACTTAGAAAAATGTTTAAAAAGAAGAAATCAGTAACCAGGAAAACTTAGAAAAATGTTATAAAAGAAGAAGTGAGTAACCAGAAAAACTTAGAAAAATGTTTAAAAAGAAGAAATCAGTAACCAGAAAAACTGCGAAAAATGTTTAAAAAGAAGAAATCAGTAACCAGACAAACTGCGAAAAATGTTTAAAAAGAAGAAATCAGTAACCAGGAAAACTTAGAAAAATGTTTAAAAAGAAGAAGTGAGTAACCAGAAAAACTTAGAAAAATGTTTAAAAAGAAGAAATCAGTAACCAGAAAAACTTAGAAAAATGTTTAAAAAGAAGAAATCAGTAACCAGAAAAACTGCGAAAAATGTTTAAAAAGAAGAAATCAGTAACCAGGAAAACTTAGAAAAATGTTTAAAAAGAAGAAATCAGTAACCAGAAAAACTGCGAAAAATGTTTAAAAAGAAGAAATCAGTAACCAGGAAAACTTAGAAAAATGTTTAAAAAGAAGAAATCAGTAACCAGAAAAACTTAGAAAAATGTTTAAAAAGAAGAAATGAGTAACCAGAAAAACTTAGAAAAATGTTTAAAAAGAAGAAATCAGTAACCAGAAAAACGGCGAAAAATGTTTAAAAAGAAGAAATCAGTAACCAGAAAAACTTAGAAAAATGTTTAAAAAGAAGAAGTGAGTAACCAGAAAAACTTAGAAAAATGTTTAAAAAGAAGAAATGAGTAACCAGAAAAACTTAGAAAAATGTTTAAAAAGAAGAAATCAGTAACCAGAAAAACTTAGAAAAATGTTTAAAAAGAAGAAATGAGTAACCAGAAAAACTTAGAAAAATGCTTAAAAAGAAGAAATCAGTAACCAGAAAAACGGCGAAAAATGTTTAAAAAGAAGAAATCAGTAACCAGAAAAACGGCGAAAAATGTTTAAAAAGAAGAAATCAGTAACCAGACAAACTGCGAAAAAATGTTTAAAAAGAAGAAATCAGTAACCAGAAAAACTGCGAAAAATGTTTAAAAAGAAGAAATCAGTAACCAGGAAAACTTAGAAAAATGTTTAAAAAGAAGAAATGAGTAACCAGGAAAACTTAGAAAAATGTTTAAAAAGAAGAAATGAGTAACCAGGAAAACTTAGAAAAATGTTTAAAAAGAAGAAATCAGTAACCAGAAAAACTTAGAAAAATGTTTAAAAAGAAGAAATCAGTAACCAGAAAAACTTAGAAAAATGTTTAAAAAGAAGAAATGAGTAACCAGAAAAACTTAGAAAAATGTTTAAAAAGAAGAAATGAGTAACCAGAAAAACTTAGAAAAATGTTTAAAAAGAAGAAATCAGTAACCAGAAAAACGGCGAAAAATGTTTAAAAAGAAGAAGTGAGTAACCAGAAAAACTTAGAAAAATGTTTAAAAAGAAGAAATGAGTAACCAGAAAAACGTTTAAAAAGAAGAAATCAGTAACCAGAAAAACTTAGAAAAATGTTTAAAAAGAAGAAATCAGTAACCAGAAAAACGGCGAAAAATGTTTAAAAAGAAGAAATCAGTAACCAGAAAAACTTAGAAAAATGTTTAAAAAGAAGAAGTGAGTAACCAGAAAAACTTAGAAAAATGTTTAAAAAGAAGAAATGAGTAACCAGAAAAACTTAGAAAAATGTTTAAAAAGAAGAAATCAGTAACCAGAAAAACTTAGAAAAATGTTTAAAAAGAAGAAATCAGTAACCAGGAAAACTTGGAAAAAAACACTTAGAAAAATTTTCAGCAAAGTGTGAAAAATATTCTAAGTGTCAGCGGAGGAAAATGCTGCAGCATCGGGAAAGATTCGCAAACTTACACCGAACATGTGCTCCGAAGTGCCGGAGGAATTGGGTGAATTGAGCCCGGCAAATGGCCAGCTGTCGTTTTGTGCCTGCAGCCCGAAAACTTTAACTTTGTCTGTCGCGGAAGTCCGGACCGAGAAAAATCCAAACGGTTTTGACCGGACCGAGTTCCAGACCGATGCAGTCAAATTTGGAATTCAGACCCATTCAGTGCCACTTGTAGTTTTTCCGCAGTGAGGTTGGCGGGGTACCCGGAGATATATGGGAACACGATTTTTAGAACAAAATGGCGGCGCGGGACCGTTCTGAAAGGCATCCGAAAAACGGTTCCACGGGCATAGCACTTTAATGACAGGTATGAGTGCATGCCGGAGAGCTCTTGGAAGTCGAATTTTTGACACTTTGTCAATTTTTTGACAGATTTGACAAACTCTTTCTGTCTGTTCTAAGAGTCAGTCAGAGACTTGTGCGGCGGTCTTTTGACACTATTGGAGGGCGGGCAAACCCCACGTTGACTCCGGCCGTCCCTCCACAGGCGCTCGTGTCCAAAATGAAGGCGAGAGACGCGAGTGGCCTGGTTCCCTTGGGTGTTGCCAAGAAGGCTGCGGGCTGACCGTTGCCTGAGCACTCCCTAAAGCCTCTTGTGATGAGAGCAGACCTCGCCTGCCGCACGACCGGCTCTGGGAGTCGTTGGGCCGCTATTTGTGAATAGTCTGGTCCTCCTCTGCCACCCGGACAAGCGCGATGGCTCTGCCGCCCTGCGGTGCTCGTCACCCAGGTTTGGGGAACACGATACTCGTAACAAAAATAAAAGGCGGCTCGGGACCTGCAGGCGAAAGGGGTCCCGTGGTGCTAAGCACGTCGACTTCGGGTCTCGGTGCAAGCCGGAGAGCTCACGGAAGTCTAAAGTTTTCGGCACGTGGTCGAATCTTTTCAAAGGCTTACCCGGCTCTTTCCGTCCATTCTGAGAGTAAGTCAGAGGCCGGTGCGGAGGTCTCTTGACAATCGGAGGGGGTGGTGGCCCTCCGCAGGCGCTCGTGTCGAAAATGAAGGCGAGAGACGCGAGTGGCCTGGTTCCCCTGGGTGTTGCCAGGAAGGCTGCGGGCTGACCCTTGCCTGAGCACTCCCTAAAGCCTCTTGTGATGAGAGCAGACCTCGCGCGCCGCACGACCGGCTCTGGGAGTCGTTGGGCCGCTATCTGTGAATAGTCTGGTCCTCCTCTGCCACCCGGCCAAGTGCGATGGCTCTGCCGCCCTGCGGTGCTCGTCACGCAGGTATGGGGCACACGATGCTCGTAACAGCAAATAAAGGCGGCTCGGGACCTGCAGGCGAAAGGGGTCCCGTGGTGCTTAGCACGTCGACTTCGGGTCTCGGTGCAAGCCGGAGAGCTCACGGAAGTCTAAAGTTTTCGGCACGTGGTCGAATCTTTTGAAAGGCTTACCCGGCTCTTTCCGTCCATTCTGAGAGTCAGTCAGAGGCCGGTGCGGCGGTCTATTGACGACCGGAGGCTCCCATGGGTGTTGCGATGAGGGTGGAGGGCACAGAACCTTGCCTTAGCACTCCCTAATAAAGCCTCTTGTGAAGAGAGCAGACCTCGCGCGCCGCACGACCGGCTCTGGGAGTCGTTGGGCCGCTATCTGTGAATAGTCGGGTCCTCCTCTGCCACCCGGCCAAGTGCGATGGCTCTGCCGCCCTGCGGTGCTCGTCACGCAGGTATGGGGCACACGATGCTCGTAACAGCAAATAAAGGCGGCTCGGGACCTGCAGGCGAAAGGGGTCCCGTGGTGCTTCGCACGTCGACTTCGGGTCTCGGTGCAAGCCGGAGAGCTCACGGAAGTCTAAAGTTTTTGGCACGTGGTCGAATCTTTTGAAAGGCTTACCCGGCTCTTTCCGTCCATTCTGAGAGTCAGTCAGAGGCCGGTGCGGCGGTCTATTGACGACCGGAGGCTCCCATGGGTGTTGCGATGAGGGTGGAGGGCACAGAACCTTGCCTTAGCACTCCCTAATAAAGCCTCTTGTGAAGAGAGCAGACCTCGCGCGCCGCACGACCGGCTCTGGGAGTCGTTGGGCCGCTATCTGTGAATAGTCTGGTCCTCCTCTGCCACCCGGCCAAGTGCGATGGCTCTGCCGCCCTGCGGTGCTCGTCACGCAGGTATGGGGCACACGATGCTCGTAACAGCAAATAAAGGCGGCTCGGGACCTGCAGGCGAAAGGGGTCCCGTGGTGCTTCGCACGTCGACTTCGGGTCTCGGTGCAAGCCGGAGAGCTCACGGAAGTCTAAAGTTTTCGGCACGTGGTCGAATCTTTTGAAAGGCTTACCCGGCTCTTTCCGTCCATTCTGAGAGTCAGTCAGAGGCCGGTGCGGCGGTCTATTGACGACCGGAGGCTCCCATGGGTGTTGCGATGAGGGTGGAGGGCACAGAACCTTGCCTTAGCACTCCCTAATAAAGCCTCTTGTGAAGAGAGCAGACCTCGCGCGCCGCACGACCGGCTCTGGGAGTCGTTGGGCCGCTATCTGTGAATAGTCGGGTCCTCCTCTGCCACCCGGCCAAGTGCGATGGCTCTGCCGCCCTGCGGTGCTCGTCACGCAGGTATGGGGCACACGATGCTCGTAACAGCAAATAAAGGCGGCTCGGGACCTGCAGGCGAAAGGGGTCCCGTGGTGCTTCGCACGTCGACTTCGGGTCTCGGTGCAAGCCGGAGAGCTCACGGAAGTCTAAAGTTTTCGGCACGTGGTCGAATCTTTTGAAAGGCTTACCCGGCTCTTTCCGTCCATTCTGAGAGTCAGTCAGAGGCCGGTGCGGCGGTCTATTGACGACCGGAGGCTCCCATGGGTGTTGCGATGAGGGTGGAGGGCACAGAACCTTGCCTTAGCACTCCCTAATAAAGCCTCTTGTGAAGAGAGCAGACCTCGCGCGCCGCACGACCGGCTCTGGGAGTCGTTGGGCCGCTATCTGTGAATAGTCGGGTCCTCCTCTGCCACCCGGCCAAGTGCGATGGCTCTGCCGCCCTGCGGTGCTCGTCACGCAGGTATGGGGCACACGATGCTCGTAACAGCAAATAAAGGCGGCTCGGGACCTGCAGGCGAAAGGGGTCCCGTGGTGCTTCGCACGTCGACTTCGGGTCTCGGTGCAAGCCGGAGAGCTCACGGAAGTCTAAAGTTTTCGGCACGTGGTCGAATCTTTTGAAAGGCTTACCCGGCTCTTTCCGTCCATTCTGAGAGTCAGTCAGAGGCCGGTGCGGCGGTCTATTGACGACCGGAGGCTCCCATGGGTGTTGCGATGAGGGTGGAGGGCACAGAACCTTGCCTTAGCACTCCCTAATAAAGCCTCTTGTGAAGAGAGCAGACCTCGCGCGCCGCACGACCGGCTCTGGGAGTCGTTGGGCCGCTATCTGTGAATAGTCGGGTCCTCCTCTGCCACCCGGCCAAGTGCGATGGCTCTGCCGCCCTGCGGTGCTCGTCACGCAGGTATGGGGCACACGATGCTCGTAACAGCAAATAAAGGCGGCTCGGGACCTGCAGGCGAAAGGGGTCCCGTGGTGCTTCGCACGTCGACTTCGGGTCTCGGTGCAAGCCGGAGAGCTCACGGAAGTCTAAAGTTTTCGGCACGTGGTCGAATCTTTTGAAAGGCTTACCCGGCTCTTTCCGTCCATTCTGAGAGTCAGTCAGAGGCCGGTGCGGCGGTCTATTGACGACCGGAGGCTCCCATGGGTGTTGCGATGAGGGTGGAGGGCACAGAACCTTGCCTTAGCA
>NW_027310419.1:32500-35000 GCF_047496795.1 Chiloscyllium punctatum
CGCGGGCGGGCGGGTTCGCATCACCCTTCGTCACAAGGGGCGAAGCCCGTTCCACCGTCTCGTCAGTAGTGCCGACCGGTCTGTGATCGACGAGGGGAGCCACACCAGGTCCGGCCCTGCTGCTTGGCGGCACCGCGTCGTCGGGAGCTCGCGACAGACGGAGGGTTTCGGTGTACTCTCCAGCCACGGGAAACGAAGCCGGTGATGCAGGCGCCGGTCTTTCGCTCCCAAATCGGCTGGGTTTACATCGTTGCTATCTAGTCACGCTCCCTTCAAACCCGACGGGGTACCTATTCCCCTCACCCGTCTGTGCGTATACAGCCTCTTTGCACTTGCGGGATGGGGGTGGTGGTTTAAAGACTCTCGAGTTGCCGCCCGTCGGTCTCCGAGCTCCGTGCAGTAGTGATCCCCAGCGAACTGCCAGCAGGGCGAACGAGCGATCCCGCTCTCGGTCGGGGCGCCTGGCGTCGATCGGTGGTCGGTGGCTTGCGGGCAAGCTGCGCTGTGAGTGTGGGAACGAGTATGACGAGCCGTTGCCGCGACTCCCAGTCCACCTCGGCGGTGGCTGGGCCGGGCGGGCGTCTGCTCGGGCGAGTGCCGCCCCCGCCTCCTCGCAGGAAGTCCGCTCGCCGACACGCCGCCACGTGCACGCGTCAGTGACGCTGCCGAACCGATGGCCGGTGCCCGTTCCCGCCTCTGCTTTTCCTAGGGCAAAGCTGCTGCACGCCTCGTGATACTAGGCGGGCGACATGGTGGCGGTGATCCTGCCTCCGTCGCTGCGGTGCGTTGGGGCACGCATCGCCTCTTGGGCGCCCTGTCCTCCTCCCCCCAATAGACGTATGTTTCTGCGGGCCGCACCAGGATGGTGCTCCCCATCGCTTCACGCCACCCTGCTCCGCCCGCACGCCGGCGTGCAGGTGGCTGTAGCTCAAGGTGGGGAGCGTATGTGCGGTCCGGGTCGCTTTCCTCTGGCGAGGGAGAGACCTAAAACAAACTCAGACAACTCTTGACGGTGGATCACTCGGCTCGTGCGTCGATGACGAACGCAGCTAGCTGCGAGAATTAATGTGAATTGCAGGACACATTGATCATCGACACTTTGAACGCACTTTGCGGCCCCGGGTTCTTCCCGGGGCCACGCCTGTCTGAGGGTCGTTTGGCAATCAATCGCACTCGCCTTGGCTGGCGAGAGCGCGGCTGGGGTGTCGCAGAGGACCCGTCCTCTTTGTCCCCCTAAGTTCAGACTCCGGAGCCCTCCGGCGTCGGAGCGCTTGGCCTTTCCCCCCCACCCTGCACATTCCGTTCGTCAGGCTCGACGCCATCCCCCCGCCGGGGAGCGCGGCCTGGCGTCCGTCTGTGTCGTGGCAGTGGGGCCAGCACGGCTGTCACCGGTCCCAGAATGGCTGTCGGTGGTTCACACTGTGTGTGTGTGCCAACCCTCCTGGTCTCTGGGACACGGAGCTGCCACGAAGTGTTGAGCCTCCAGTGGGGGGTCTGCCTAAGCTCTGCACGTCCGCATTGGGTCCGTCTCTCGGTTGGCTGGCAGTGGAAAGAGTGAAGGGAGCCGCGGAGGTCCGGTGCTGGTGCGCCGCCGGCCTGACCGTGGAGCTCGCCGGTTTGACACGCTGACCCGACTCGATGGTTGATCGATTGAGAGTGCTGGGAGCTGCAGGCCGCCCGCTGCTGCAGCCGCCCGTCTCGTGGTTCGTCCTCGGCCTTAAGTGGCCGGCGGGGCGTCTGATCCTGTCTCCCCTGCTGGCGCCGAGTGCCTGGCCGAGGGAGGAGGTTTTCGTCGAACGCTGTGACTTGGACGGTCGCACGCGCGTGGATCGCTGGCTCTTGGCTCTCCCGTTCAGTCCGCACGTTTTCCGCTCCGTCCTGCCACCGGTCTCGGGAGGTACGGAGGGGTTGGCGGGCGTGGTGTGTGCTCCGTCACCGTGCAGGCACACCTACCACGCCGTCGGCCGACCCCCGCACGGTCCTCCTGGCCATCGGGAGGACGGCGGAACGTCGGGCTGTCGGGGGCCAAGTCGCCAGAAGGCCACCGCTGTGTCTTCCGTACCCTGTCACCGTCGGCGTGCCTTCCTCAACTCGTCCGGCTCGGGGCCGCTGGGTTCAGGAGCGGCGTCGCCCGCCGGCCCCACTGAAGGCCGTGCCGTTCCGCGGCTGGCGATCGATGTGCGTGGCGTGCCTGCGCGACCGTTCGCCACTTGAGCCTCGGCACTCCTCTCTCCCTCTCTCTGACCGTCGGGCAGTCTCTGTCTGCTGGTGCCTCGCACGTCCCGGGCGGCGGGTCGTCACCCCCGCGACCGGGCCTCCGGCAAGGCAGGAATCAGGCTGACCCTTCCGCTCGAGTAAGCAGCCGGCACTTCCGAGTTTCGCCTCCCGCCGTGGACGGGGGAGGGTCTCCGGTCCCGTGGAATTGCGCCGAGCACGTCCCCGCGCGTGGACGCGGCGGCGCTGGAGGCGGCAGGGGCGGCCACTCGTCGACACCATCGCT
>NW_027310419.1:40000-55000 GCF_047496795.1 Chiloscyllium punctatum
AAATCAGTAACCACTGACACTTAGAATTTTTTCGGGTCGGTACAAATCAGTAACCACTGACACTTAGAATATTTTCGGGTTGGTATAAATCAGTAACCACCGACACTTAGAATATTTTCGAGTTGGTATAAATCAGTAACCACTGACACTTAGAATTTTTTCGAGTTGGTATAAATCAGTAACCACTGACACTTAGAATATTTTCGGGTTGGTATAAATCAGTAACCACCGACACTTAGAATATTTTCGGGTTGGTATAAATCAGTAACCACTGACACTTAGAATTTTTTCGGGTCGGTACAAATCAGTAACCACTGACACTTAGAATATTTTCGGGTTGGTATAAATCAGTAACCACCGACACTTAGAATATTTTCGAGTTGGTATAAATCAGTAACCACTGACACTTAGAATTTTTTCGAGTTGGTATAAATCAGTAACCACTGACACTTAGAATATTTTCGGGTTGGTATAAATCAGTAACCACCGACACTTAGAATATTTTCGAGTTGGTATAAATCAGTAACCACTGACACTTAGAATATTTTCGGGTTGGTATAAATCAGTAACCACCGACACTTAGAATATTTTCGAGTTGGTATAAATCAGTAACCACTGACACTTAGAATATTTTCGACTTGGTATAAATCAGTAACCACTGACACTTAGAATATTTTCGGGTTGGTATAAATCAGTAACCACCGACACTTAGAATATTTTCGAGTTGGTATAAATCAGTAACCACCGACACTTAGAATTTTTTCGAGTTGGTATAAATCAGTAACCACTGACACTTAGAATATTTTCGGGTTGGTATAAATCAGTAACCACCGACACTTAGAATATTTTCGAGTTGGTATAAATCAGTAACCACTGACACTTAGAATTTTTTCGAGTTGGTATAAATCAGTAACCACTGACACTTAGAATATTTTCGACTTGGTATAAATCAGTAACCACTGACACTTAGAATATTTTCGGGTAGGTATAAATCAGTAACCACCGACACTTAGAATATTTTCGAGTTGGTATAAATCAGTAACCACCGACACTTAGAATTTTTTCGAGTTGGTATAAATCAGTAACCACTGACACTTAGAATTTTTTCGGGTTGGTATAAATCAGTAACCACCGACACTTAGAATATTTTCGAGTTGGTATAAATCAGTAACCACTGACACTTAGAATTTTTTCGGGTCGGTATAAATCAGTAACCACTGACACTTAGAATTTTTTCGAGTTGGTATAAATCAGTAACCACTGACACTTAGAATATTTTCGGGTTGGTATAAATCAGTAACCACTGACACTTAGAATTTTTTCGACTTGGTATAAATCAGTAACCACTGACACTTAGAATTTTTTCGGGTTGGTATAAATCAGTAACCACTGACACTTAGAATATTTTCGGGTTGGTATAAATCAGTAACCACTGACACTTAGAATTTTTTCGGGTTGGTATAAATCAGTAACCACCGACACTTAGAATTTTTTCGGCTCAGTAGAAATCAGTAACCAAGCGCATTTTTGAATTGGTTACTGATTTCTCCGTTCGAGTTGCGGCTGCGGTTGGCTTCAAATAGTGGTGGGGGCTTAATTATCGCCGAGGGGAGCATGTCCCGGTGGTGTGGCCGAGGATGGAGTGCCTTTTGAAGGGGGTGTTTCTGAATTTGGACCCTTTTTGAGTTGCATGGCCGGATGGGTGTGGTTTTGAAGGGTGTGTCTGTCTGGAGTGGCACCGGCGTTGGTGTGAGGCTGAGGGTGGGCGTTCGGTTCCTGGTTAGGGATAGGGAAAGGGTGAGACTTAGCTTTAGTGCTCGTGCCCCCGATTTTGGTAATGTTTGACGTCAATTTTCCAAGGAGGCGAATGCAAGGCTTCAGAGGGACTTTGAGTGTTCGGGGGCGGGGTAGCTCAGCCGGATTTGCCCCGGCGGTTCTGCGGACGGTGTTGACTTCGAGGGCGGACCGGCCCCCGTGTTCAGTCCGAATATCGTGCATTGTTAACGGCGGGAAGTGTTCCAAAAGGGAATGGGATTGAATGTGACTGCTGAAGCCGACTTTGAGACCTGTAACGCGGGTAGCTCAGCCGGATTTGACCCGGCGGTTCTGGCGACGGTCTCGCCTTCGAGGGGGGAGCGCCCCGCGTGTTCAGGCCGAATTTTGTGCATTTCCATCGGCGGGAAGAGGTCCAAACGGGAATGGGATTGAATGTGACTGCTGAAGCCGACATTGAGACCTCTAACGCGGGTAGCTCGGCAGGATTTGACCCGGCGGTTCTGCCGAAGGTCTCACCTTCGAGGGGGGAGCGTCCCGCGTGTTCAGGCCGAATATCGTGCATTGTTAACGGCGGGAAGTGTTCCAAACGTGAATGGGATTGAATGTGACTGCTGAAGCCGACATTGAGACCTCTAACGCGGGTAGCTCGGCCGGATTTGACCCGGCGGTTCTGGCGACGGTCTCGCCTTCGAGGGGGGAGCGTCCCGCGTGTTCAGGCCGAATTTTGTGCATTTCCATCGGCGGGAAGAGGTCCAAACGGGAATGGGATTGAATGTGACTGCTGAAGCCGACATTGAGACCTCTAACGCGGGTAGCTCGGCAGGATTTGACCCGGCGGTTCTGCCGAAGGTCTCACCTTCGAGGGGGGAGCGTCCCGCGTGTTCAGGCCGAATATCGTGCATTGTTAACGGCGGGAAGTGTTCCAAAAGGGAATGGGATTGAATGTGACTGCTGAAGCCGACATTGAGACCTCTAACGCGGGTAGCTCGGCCGGATTTGACCCGGCGGTTCTGGCGACGGTCTCGCCTTCGAGGGGGGAGCGTCCCGCGTGTTCAGGCCGAATTTTGTGCATTTCCATCGGCGGGAAGAGGTCCAAACGGGAATGGGATTGAATGTGACTGCTGAAGCCGACATTGAGACCTCTAACGCGGGTAGCTCGGCCGGATTTGACCCGGCGGGTCTGCCGAAGGTCTCACCTTCGAGGGGGGAGCGTCCCGCGTGTTCAGGCCGAGTTTTGTGCATTTCCATCGGCGGGAAGAGGTCCAAACGGGAATGGGATTGAATGTGACTGCTGAAGCCGACATTGAGACCTCTAACGCGGGTAGCTCGGCCGGATTTGACCCGGCGGTTCTGCCGAAGGTCTCAGCTTCGAGGGGGGAGCGCCCACCGTGTACAGGCCGATTTTCATGCATTTCCAACCGTGGGAAGGGGTCCGAAAGGGGATGGGGGTGAACGTGACTGCTCAACCCGACTTTGAGACCTCTAACGCGGGTAGCTCAGCCGGATTTGACCCGGCGGTTCTGGCGACGGTCTCGCCTTCGAGGGGGGAGCGTCCCGCGTGTTCAGGCCGAATTTTGTGCATTTCCATCGGCGGGAAGAGGTCCAAACGGGAATGGGATTGAATGTGACTGCTGAAGCCGACATTGAGACCTCTAACGCGGGTAGCTCGGCCGGATTTGACCCGGCGGTTCTGCCGAAGGTCTCACCTTCGAGGGGGGAGCGTCCCGCGTGTTCAGGCCGAATTTTGTGCATTTCCATCGGCGGGAAGAGGTCCAAACGGGAATGGGATTGAATGTGACTGCTGAAGCCGACATTGAGACCTCTAACGCGGGTAGCTCGGCCGGATTTGACCCGGCGGTTCTGCCGAAGGTCTCACCTTCGAGGGGGGAGCGCCCACCGTGTACAGGCCGATTTTCATGCATTTCCAACCGTGGGAAGGGGTCCGAAAGGGGATGGGGGTGAACGTGACTGCTCAACCCGACTTTGAGACCTGTAACGCGGGTAGCTCAGCCGGATTTGACCCGGCGGTTCTGGCGACGGTCTCGCCTTCGAGGGGGGAGCGTCCCGCGTGTTCAGGCCGAATTTTGTGCATTTCCATCGGCGGGAAGAGGTCCAAACGGGAATGGGATTGAATGTGACTGCTGAAGCCGACATTGAGACCTCTAACGCGGGTAGCTCGGCCGGATTTGACCCGGCGGTTCTGCCGAAGGTCTCACCTTCGAGGGGGGAGCGTCCCGCGTGTTCAGGCCGAATTTTGTGCATTTCCATCGGCGGGAAGAGGTCCAAACGGGAATGGGATTGAATGTGACTGCTGAAGCCGACATTGAGACCTCTAACGCGGGTAGCTCGGCCGGATTTGACCCGGCGGTTCTGCCGAAGGTCTCACCTTCGAGGGGGGAGCGCCCACCGTGTACAGGCCGATTTTCATGCATTTCCAACCGTGGGAAGGGGTCCGAAAGGGGATGGGGGTGAACGTGACTGCTCAACCCGACTTTGAGACCTGTAACGCGGGTAGCTCAGCCGGATTTGACCCGGCGGTTCTGGCGACGGTCTCGCCTTCGAGGGGGGAGCGCCCCGCGTGTTCAGGCCGAATTTTGTGCATTTCCATCGGCGGGAAGAGGTCCAAACGGGAATGGGATTGAATGTGACTGCTGAAGCCGACATTGAGACCTCTAACGCGGGTAGCTCGGCAGGATTTGACCCGGCGGTTCTGCCGAAGGTCTCACCTTCGAGGGGGGAGCGCCCACCGTGTACAGGCCGATTTTCATGCATTTCCAACCGTGGGAAGGGGGCCGAAAGGGGATGGGGGTGAATGTGACTGCTCAACCCGACTTTGAGGCATCTAACCCGGGTAGCTCAGCCGGGTTTGACCCGGCGGTTCTGCCGACTGCCTCGCCTTCGAGGGGGGAGCGTCCCCCGTGTACAGGCCGATTTTCATGCATTTCGAACCGTGGGAAGTGGCCCAAAAGGGGATGGGGGTGAATGTGACTGCTCAACCCGACTTTGGCGCTTCCGAGCCGGGTAGCCCGGCCGGGTTTGACCCGGCGGTTCTGCCGTCGGTCTCGCCTTCGAGGGCGGAGCCTCCCCCGTGTACAGGCCGATTTTCATGCATTTGCAACGGTGGGAAGTTGCCCAAAAGTCGATGGGAGTGAATGTGACTGCTCAACCCGACTTTGAGACTTTTAAGCCGGGTAGCTCAGCCGGGTTTGACCCGGCGGTTCTGCCGACGGTCTCGCCTTCGAGGGGGGAGCCTCCCCCGTGTACAGGCCGATTTTCGTGCATTTCCAACGGTGGGAAGAGGTTCAAAAGGGGATGGGAGTGAATGTGACTGCTCAACCCGACTCTGAGGCTTCTAACCCGGGTAGCTCGGCCGGGTTTGATCCGGCGGTTCTGCCGACGGTCTCGTCTTCGAGGCCGGTGCCTCCCCCGTGTACAGGCCGATTTTCGTGCATTTCCAACGGTGGGAAGTGGTCCAAAAGGGAATGGGGGTGGACGTGTCTGCTCATACCGACTTTGAGACTTGTAAGCCGGGTAGCTCAGCCGGGTTTGACCCGGCGGTTCTGCCGACGGTCTCGCCTTCGAGGGGGGAGCCTCCCCCGTGTACAGGCCGATTTCCGTGCATTTCCAACGGTGGGAAGAGGTTCAAAAGGGGATGGGAGTGAATGTGACTGCTCAACCCGACTCTGAGGCTTCTAACCCGGGTAGCTCGGCCGGGTTTGATCCGGCGGTTCTGCCGACGGTCTCGTCTTCGAGGCCGGTGCCTCCCCCGTGTACAGGCCGATTTTCGTGCATTTCCAACGGTGGGAAGAGGTTCAAAAGGGGATGGGGGTGAATGCGACTGCTCAACCCGACTCTGAGGCTTCTAACCCGGGTAGCCCGGCCGGGTTTGACCCGGCGGTTCTGCCGTCGGTCTCGCCTTCGAGGGCGGAGCCTCCCCCGTGTACAGGCCGATTTTCATGCATTTGCAACGGTGGGAAGTTGCCCAAAAGTCGATGGGAGTGAATGTGACTGCTCAACCCGACTTTGAGACTTTTAAGCCGGGTAGCTCAGCCGGGTTTGACCCGGCGGTTCTGCCGACGGTCTCGCCTTCGAGGGGGGAGCCTCCCCCGTGTACAGGCCGATTTTCGTGCATTTCCAACGGTGGGAAGAGGTTCAAAAGGGGATGGGAGTGAATGTGACTGCTCAACCCGACTCTGAGGCTTCTAACCCGGGTAGCTCGGCCGGGTTTGATCCGGCGGTTCTGCCGACGGTCTCGTCTTCGAGGCCGGTGCCTCCCCCGTGTACAGGCCGATTTTCGTGCATTTCCAACGGTGGGAAGTGGTCCAAAAGGGAATGGGGGTGGACGTGTCTGCTCATACCGACTTTGAGACTTGTAAGCCGGGTAGCTCAGCCGGGTTTGTTCCGGCGGTTCTGCCGACGGTCTCGTCATCGAGGGGGGAGCCTCCCCCGTGTCCAGGCCGATTTTCATGCATTTCCAACCGTGGGAAGTGGTCCAAAAGGGAATGGGGGTGAATGTGACTGCTCATACCGACTTTGAGACTTTTAAGCCGGGTAGCTCAGCCGGGTTTGACCCGGCGGTTCTGCCGACGGTCTCGCCTTCGAGGGGGGAGCGTCCCCCGTGTTCAGGCCGAATTTTGTGCATTTCGAACCGTGGGAAGTTGCCCAAAAGTCGATGGGAGTGAATGTGACTGCTCAACCCGACTTTGAGACTTGTAAGCCGGGTAGCTCAGCCGGGTTTGACCCGGCGGTTCTGCCGACGGTCTCGTCTTCGAGGCGGGTGCCTCCCCCGTGTACAGGCCGATTTTCATGCATTTCGTACCGTGGGAAGCGGTCCAAAAGGGGATGGGAGTGAACGTGACTGCTCATACCGACTTTGGCGCTTCCGAGCCGGGTAGCTCAGCCGGGTTTGACCCGGCGGGTCTGCCGACGGTCTCGCCTTCGAGGGGGGAGCGTCCCCCGTGTTCAGGCCGAATCTTGTGCATTTCGAACCGTGGGAAGTTGCCCAAAAGTCGATGGGAGTGAATGTGACTGCTCAACCCGACTTTGAGACTTGTAAGCCGGGTAGCTCAGCCGGGTTTGACCCGGCGGTTCTGCCGACGGTCTCGTCTTCGAGGCGGATGCCACCCCCGTGTACAGGCCGATTTTCGTGCATTTCCAACCGTGGGAAGTGGTCTAAAAGTCGATGGGAGTGAACGTGACTGCTCAACCCGACTCTGAGGCTTCTAACCCGGGTAGCTCGGCCGGGTTTGACCCGGCGGTTCTGCCGACGGTCTCGTCTTCGAGGCGGGTGCCTCCCCCGTGTACAGGCCGATTTTCGTGCATTTCGAACCGTGGGAAGTGGTCTAAAAGTCGATGGGAGTGAACGTGACTGCTCAACCCGACTTTGAGACTTGTAAGCCGGGTAGCTCAGCCAGGTTTGACCCGGCGGTTCTGCCGACGGTCTCGCCTTCGAGGGCGGACCCTCCCCCGTGTACAGGCCGGTTTTCGTGCATTTCGAACCGTGGGAAGTGATCCAAAAGGGAATGGGGGTGAACGTGACTGCCCAACCCGGCTTTGAGACTTGTAAGCCGGGTAGCTCAGCCGGGTTGGACCCGGCGGTTCTGCCGACGGTCTCGACTTCGAGGCGGGTGCCTCCCCCGTGTACAGGCCGATTTTCATGCATTTGCAACGGTGGGAAGTTGCCCAAAAGTCGATGGGAGTGAATGTGACTGCTCAACCCGACTTCGAGACTTGTAAGCCGGGTAGCTCAGCCGGGTTTGACCCGGCGGTTCTGCCGACGGTCTCGCCTTCGAGGGGGGAGCCTCCCCCGTGTACAGGCCGATTTTCGTGCATTTCCAACGGTGGGAAGAGGTTCAAAAGGGGATGGGAGTGAATGTGACTGCTCAACCCGACTTTGGCGCTTCCGAGCCGGGTAGCTCAGCCGGGTTTGACCCGGCGGGTCTGCCGACGGTCTCGTCTTCGAGGCGGGTGCCTCCCCCGTATACAGGCCGATTTTCATGCATTTCGAACCGTGGGAAGTGGTCCAAAAGGGAATGGGGGTGGACGTGTCTGCTCATACCGACTTTGAGACTTGTAAGCCGGGTAGCTCAGCCGGGTTTGTTCCGGCGGTTCTGCCGACGGTCTCGTCTTCGAGGCGGGTGCCTCCCCCGTGTACAGGCCGATTTTCGTGCATTTCGAACCGTGGGAAGTGGTCCAAAAGGGGATGGGAGTGAATGTGACTGCTCAACCCGACTTTGGCGCTTGTAAGCCGGGTAGCTCAGCCGGGTTTGACCCGGCGGGTCTGCCGACGGTCTCGTCTTCGAGGCGGGTGCCTCCCCCGTATACAGGCCGATTTTCATGCATTTCGAACCGTGGGAAGTGGTCCAAAAGGGAATGGGGGTGGACGTGTCTGCTCATACCGACTTTGAGACTTGTAAGCCGGGTAGCTCGGCCGGGTTTGACCCGGCGGTTCTGCCGACGGTCTCGTCTTCGAGGCGGGTGCCTCCCCCGTGTACAGGCCGATTTTCGTGCATTTCGAACCGTGGGAAGTGGTCTAAAAGTCGATGGGAGTGAACGTGACTGCTCAACCCGACTTTGAGACTTGTAAGCCGGGTAGCTCAGCCAGGTTTGACCCGGCGGTTCTGCCGACGGTCTCGCCTTCGAGGGCGGACCCTCCCCCGTGTACAGGCCGGTTTTCGTGCATTTCGAACCGTGGGAAGTGATCCAAAAGGGAATGGGGGTGAACGTGACTGCCCAACCCGGCTTTGAGACTTGTAAGCCGGGTAGCTCAGCCGGGTTGGACCCGGCGGTTCTGCCGACGGTCTCGACTTCGAGGCGGGTGCCTCCCCCGTGTACAGGCCGATTTTCATGCATTTGCAACGGTGGGAAGTTGCCCAAAAGTCGATGGGAGTGAATGTGACTGCTCAACCCGACTTCGAGACTTGTAAGCCGGGTAGCTCAGCCGGGTTTGACCCGGCGGTTCTGCCGACGGTCTCGCCTTCGAGGGGGGAGCCTCCCCCGTGTACAGGCCGATTTTCGTGCATTTCCAACGGTGGGAAGAGGTTCAAAAGGGGATGGGAGTGAATGTGACTGCTCAACCCGACTTTGGCGCTTCCGAGCCGGGTAGCTCAGCCGGGTTTGACCCGGCGGGTCTGCCGACGGTCTCGTCTTCGAGGCGGGTGCCTCCCCCGTATACAGGCCGATTTTCATGCATTTCGAACCGTGGGAAGTGGTCCAAAAGGGAATGGGGGTGGACGTGTCTGCTCATACCGACTTTGAGACTTGTAAGCCGGGTAGCTCAGCCGGGTTTGTTCCGGCGGTTCTGCCGACGGTCTCGTCTTCGAGGCGGGTGCCTCCCCCGTGTACAGGCCGATTTTCGTGCATTTCGAACCGTGGGAAGTGGTCCAAAAGGGGATGGGAGTGAATGTGACTGCTCAACCCGACTTTGGCGCTTCCGAGCCGGGTAGCTCAGCCGGGTTTGACCCGGCGGGTCTGCCGACGGTCTCGTCTTCGAGGCGGGTGCCTCCCCCGTATACAGGCCGATTTTCATGCATTTCGAACCGTGGGAAGTGGTCCAAAAGGGAATGGGGGTGGACGTGTCTGCTCATACCGACTTTGAGACTTGTAAGCCGGGTAGCTCAGCCGGGTTTGATCCTGCGGTTCTGCCGACGGTCTCGCCTTCGAGGGGGGAGCCTCCCCCGTGTTCAGTCCGATTTCCATGCATTTCCAACCGTGGGAAGTTGCCCAAAAGGGGATGGGAGTGAATGTGACTGCTCAACCCGACTTTGGCGCTTCCGAGCCGGTTAGCACAGCCGGGTTTGACCCGGCGGTTCTGCCGACAGTCTCCTCTTCGAGGCGGGTGCCTCCCCCGTGTACAGGCCGATTTCCGTGCATTTCGAACCGTGGGAAGTGGTCCAAACGTCGATGGGAGTGAATGTGACTGCTCAACCCGACTTTGGCGCTTCCGAGCCGGGTAGCTCAGCCGGGTTTGACCCGGCGGTTCTGCCGACGGTCTCGTCTTCGAGGCGGGTGCCTCCCCCGTGTACAGGCCGATTTTCATGCATTTGGAACCGTGGGAAGTGGTCCAAAAGGGAATGGGGGTGGACGTGACTGCTCATACCGACTTTGAGACTTGTAAGCCGGGTAGCTCGGCCGGGTTTGACCCGGCGGTTCTGCCGACGGTCTCGCCTTCGAGGGGGGAGCCTCCCCCGTGTTCAGTCCGATTTTCGTGCATTTCCCACGGTGGGAAATGGTATCTTTCATTACGGGGACAAGGGTCTGAAGCGGTGAAGTCAGTAACCGGCATAGTTAAGGAAAGGGTTCGAATTTTCTCAACAGTACGAAAAAAGTGAGCAGGGAAGCTAGAGAAGGTGTCAGTGAGTCCCAAACGAGTGAACCGCAAAACTTAGGGAAATGCCCGAAAGCGTTTTAAAGGGTGAAATCGGGAACGAGGAAATGATGGGAAAGTGCCTGAAAGTGCTAAATGAGTAAACAGAAAAACGAAGAAAAATGTTTGAAAAGAAGAAGTGAGTAACCAGGAAAACTTAGAAAAATGTTCAAAACGAAGAAATCAGTAACCAGGAAAACTTAGAAAAATGATCAAAAAGAAGAAATGAGTAACCAGGAAAACTTAGAAAAATGTTTAAAAAGAAGAAATCAGTAACCAGGAAAACTTAGGAAAATGTTTAAAAAGAAGAAATCAGTAACCAGAAAAACTGCGAAAAATGTTTAAAAAGAAGAAATGAGTAACCAGAAAAACTTAGAAAAATGTTTAAAAAGAAGAAATCAGTAACCAGGAAAACTTAGAAAAATGTTTAAAAAGAAGAAATCAGTAACCAGGAAAACTTAGAAAAATGTTTAAAAAGAAGAAATCAGTAACCAGGAAAACTTAGAAAAATGTTATAAAAGAAGAAGTGAGTAACCAGAAAAACTTAGAAAAATGTTTAAAAAGAAGAAATCAGTAACCAGAAAAACTGCGAAAAATGTTTAAAAAGAAGAAATCAGTAACCAGACAAACTGCGAAAAATGTTTAAAAAGAAGAAATCAGTAACCAGGAAAACTTAGAAAAATGTTTAAAAAGAAGAAGTGAGTAACCAGAAAAACTTAGAAAAATGTTTAAAAAGAAGAAATCAGTAACCAGAAAAACTTAGAAAAATGTTTAAAAAGAAGAAATCAGTAACCAGAAAAACTGCGAAAAATGTTTAAAAAGAAGAAATCAGTAACCAGGAAAACTTAGAAAAATGTTTAAAAAGAAGAAATCAGTAACCAGAAAAACTGCGAAAAATGTTTAAAAAGAAGAAATCAGTAACCAGGAAAACTTAGAAAAATGTTTAAAAAGAAGAAATCAGTAACCAGAAAAACTTAGAAAAATGTTTAAAAAGAAGAAATGAGTAACCAGAAAAACTTAGAAAAATGTTTAAAAAGAAGAAATCAGTAACCAGAAAAACGGCGAAAAATGTTTAAAAAGAAGAAATCAGTAACCAGAAAAACTTAGAAAAATGTTTAAAAAGAAGAAGTGAGTAACCAGAAAAACTTAGAAAAATGTTTAAAAAGAAGAAATGAGTAACCAGAAAAACTTAGAAAAATGTTTAAAAAGAAGAAATCAGTAACCAGAAAAACTTAGAAAAATGTTTAAAAAGAAGAAATGAGTAACCAGAAAAACTTAGAAAAATGCTTAAAAAGAAGAAATCAGTAACCAGAAAAACGGCGAAAAATGTTTAAAAAGAAGAAATCAGTAACCAGAAAAACGGCGAAAAATGTTTAAAAAGAAGAAATCAGTAACCAGACAAACTGCGAAAAAATGTTTAAAAAGAAGAAATCAGTAACCAGAAAAACTGCGAAAAATGTTTAAAAAGAAGAAATCAGTAACCAGGAAAACTTAGAAAAATGTTTAAAAAGAAGAAATGAGTAACCAGGAAAACTTAGAAAAATGTTTAAAAAGAAGAAATGAGTAACCAGGAAAACTTAGAAAAATGTTTAAAAAGAAGAAATCAGTAACCAGAAAAACTTAGAAAAATGTTTAAAAAGAAGAAATCAGTAACCAGAAAAACTTAGAAAAATGTTTAAAAAGAAGAAATGAGTAACCAGAAAAACTTAGAAAAATGTTTAAAAAGAAGAAATGAGTAACCAGAAAAACTTAGAAAAATGTTTAAAAAGAAGAAATCAGTAACCAGAAAAACGGCGAAAAATGTTTAAAAAGAAGAAGTGAGTAACCAGAAAAACTTAGAAAAATGTTTAAAAAGAAGAAATGAGTAACCAGAAAAACGTTTAAAAAGAAGAAATCAGTAACCAGAAAAACTTAGAAAAATGTTTAAAAAGAAGAAATCAGTAACCAGAAAAACGGCGAAAAATGTTTAAAAAGAAGAAATCAGTAACCAGAAAAACGGCGAAAAATGTTTAAAAAGAAGAAATCAGTAACCAGAAAAACGGCGAAAAATGTTTAAAAAGAAGAAATCAGTAACCAGACAAACTGCGAAAAATGTTTAAAAAGAAGAAATCAGTAACCAGAAAAACTTAGAAAAATGTTTAAAAAGAAGAAATCAGTAACCAGGAAAACTTGGAAAAAAACACTTAGAAAAATTTTCAGCAAAGTGTGAAAAATATTCTAAGTGTCAGCGGAGGAAAATGCTGCAGCATCGGGAAAGATTCGCAAACTTACACCGAACATGTGCTCCGAAGTGCCGGAGGAATTGGGTGAATTGAGCCCGGCAAATGGCCAGCTGTCGTTTTGTGCCTGCAGCCCGAAAACTTTAACTTTGTCTGTCGCGGAAGTCCGGACCGAGAAAAATCCAAACGGTTTTGACCGGACCGAGTTCCAGACCGATGCAGTCAAATTTGGAATTCAGACCCATTCAGTGCCACTTGTAGTTTTTCCGCAGTGAGGTTGGCGGGGTACCCGGAGATATATGGGAACACGATTTTTAGAACAAAATGGCGGCGCGGGACCGTTCTGAAAGGCATCCGAAAAACGGTTCCACGGGCATAGCACTTTAATGACAGGTATGAGTGCATGCCGGAGAGCTCTTGGAAGTCGAATTTTTGACACTTTGTCAATTTTTTGACAGATTTGACAAACTCTTTCTGTCTGTTCTAAGAGTCAGTCAGAGACTTGTGCGGCGGTCTTTTGACACTATTGGAGGGCGGGCAAACCCCACGTTGACTCCGGCCGTCCCTCCACAGGCGCTCGTGTCCAAAATGAAGGCGAGAGACGCGAGTGGCCTGGTTCCCTTGGGTGTTGCCAAGAAGGCTGCGGGCTGACCGTTGCCTGAGCACTCCCTAAAGCCTCTTGTGATGAGAGCAGACCTCGCCTGCCGCACGACCGGCTCTGGGAGTCGTTGGGCCGCTATTTGTGAATAGTCTGGTCCTCCTCTGCCACCCGGACAAGCGCGATGGCTCTGCCGCCCTGCGGTGCTCGTCACCCAGGTTTGGGGAACACGATACTCGTAACAAAAATAAAAGGCGGCTCGGGACCTGCAGGCGAAAGGGGTCCCGTGGTGCTAAGCACGTCGACTTCGGGTCTCGGTGCAAGCCGGAGAGCTCACGGAAGTCTAAAGTTTTCGGCACGTGGTCGAATCTTTTCAAAGGCTTACCCGGCTCTTTCCGTCCATTCTGAGAGTAAGTCAGAGGCCGGTGCGGAGGTCTCTTGACAATCGGAGGGGGTGGTGGCCCTCCGCAGGCGCTCGTGTCGAAAATGAAGGCGAGAGACGCGAGTGGCCTGGTTCCCCTGGGTGTTGCCAGGAAGGCTGCGGGCTGACCCTTGCCTGAGCACTCCCTAAAGCCTCTTGTGATGAGAGCAGACCTCGCGCGCCGCACGACCGGCTCTGGGAGTCGTTGGGCCGCTATCTGTGAATAGTCTGGTCCTCCTCTGCCACCCGGCCAAGTGCGATGGCTCTGCCGCCCTGCGGTGCTCGTCACGCAGGTATGGGGCACACGATGCTCGTAACAGCAAATAAAGGCGGCTCGGGACCTGCAGGCGAAAGGGGTCCCGTGGTGCTTAGCACGTCGACTTCGGGTCTCGGTGCAAGCCGGAGAGCTCACGGAAGTCTAAAGTTTTCGGCACGTGGTCGAATCTTTTGAAAGGCTTACCCGGCTCTTTCCGTCCATTCTGAGAGTCAGTCAGAGGCCGGTGCGGCGGTCTATTGACGACCGGAGGCTCCCATGGGTGTTGCGATGAGGGTGGAGGGCACAGAACCTTGCCTTAGCACTCCCTAATAAAGCCTCTTGTGAAGAGAGCAGACCTCGCGCGCCGCACGACCGGCTCTGGGAGTCGTTGGGCCGCTATCTGTGAATAGTCGGGTCCTCCTCTGCCACCCGGCCAAGTGCGATGGCTCTGCCGCCCTGCGGTGCTCGTCACGCAGGTATGGGGCACACGATGCTCGTAACAGCAAATAAAGGCGGCTCGGGACCTGCAGGCGAAAGGGGTCCCGTGGTGCTTCGCACGTCGACTTCGGGTCTCGGTGCAAGCCGGAGAGCTCACGGAAGTCTAAAGTTTTCGGCACGTGGTCGAATCTTTTGAAAGGCTTACCCGGCTCTTTCCGTCCATTCTGAGAGTCAGTCAGAGGCCGGTGCGGCGGTCTATTGACGACCGGAGGCTCCCATGGGTGTTGCGATGAGGGTGGAGGGCACAGAACCTTGCCTTAGCACTCCCTAATAAAGCCTCTTGTGAAGAGAGCAGACCTCGCGCGCCGCACGACCGGCTCTGGGAGTCGTTGGGCCGCTATCTGTGAATAGTCTGGTCCTCCTCTGCCACCCGGCCAAGTGCGATGGCTCTGCCGCCCTGCGGTGCTCGTCACGCAGGTATGGGGCACACGATGCTCGTAACAGCAAATAAAGGCGGCTCGGGACCTGCAGGCGAAAGGGGTCCCGTGGTGCTTCGCACGTCGACTTCGGGTCTCGGTGCAAGCCGGAGAGCTCACGGAAGTCTAAAGTTTTCGGCACGTGGTCGAATCTTTTGAAAGGCTTACCCGGCTCTTTCCGTCCATTCTGAGAGTCAGTCAGAGGCCGGTGCGGCGGTCTATTGACGACCGGAGGCTCCCATGGGTGTTGCGATGAGGGTGGAGGGCACAGAACCTTGCCTTAGCACTCCCTAATAAAGCCTCTTGTGAAGAGAGCAGACCTCGCGCGCCGCACGACCGGCTCTGGGAGTCGTTGGGCCGCTATCTGTGAATAGTCGGGTCCTCCTCTGCCACCCGGCCAAGTGCGATGGCTCTGCCGCCCTGCGGTGCTCGTCACGCAGGTATGGGGCAC
>NW_027310419.1:60000-62500 GCF_047496795.1 Chiloscyllium punctatum
ACAAATAAGAAAGGATCGTCGGCTTGGGGGTACGCCCGTTTCCGTTTCAACTTGTCTCGCGAGGGTGGTTTCGGGGCCAGCAGGAGAGCTCGTCGGGGTAGCAGGCCCTGCAGCCGTGGTCACCGCCAAACCCCCACAACTCGAGCAAGTGAAAAAAAAAGTAACAAATAAGAAAGGATCGTCGGCTTGGGGGTACGCCCGTTTCCGTTTCAACTTGTCTCGCGAGGGTGGTTTCGGGGCCAGCAGGAGAGCTCGTCGGGGTAGCAGGCCCTGCAGCCGTGGTCACCGCCAAACCCCCACAACTCGAGCAAGTGAAAAAAAAAAGTAACAAATAAGAAAGGATCTCTGTCGGCTTGGGGGTACGCCCGTTTCCGTTTCAACTTGTCTCGCGAGGGTGGTTTCGGGGCCAGCAGGAGAGCTCGTCGGGGTAGCAGGCCCTGCAGCCGTGGTCACCGCCAAATCCCCACAACTCGAGCAAGTGAAAAAAAAAGTAACAAATAAGAAAGGATCGTCGGCTTGGGGGTACGCCCGTTTCCGTTTCAACTTGTCTCGCGAGGGTGGTTTCGGGGCCAGCAGGAGAGCTCGTCGGGGTAGCAGGCCCTGCAGCCGTGGTCACCGCCAAACCCCCCACAACTGTTGGGCGCCTACCTGCGCGGGGCAGGAGGACACTTTCCGATTTCAAATCTCCGTTTGCCGAGTCCACCCCGAACGCACGCGGGCGGGCGGGTTCGCATCACCCTTCGTCACAAGGGGCGAAGCCCGTTCCACCGTCTCGTCAGTAGTGCCGACCGGTCTGTGATCGACGAGGGGAGCCACACCAGGTCCGGCCCTGCTGCTTGGCGGCACCGCGTCGTCGGGAGCTCGCGACAGACGGAGGGTTTCGGTGTACTCTCCAGCCACGGGAAACGAAGCCGGTGATGCAGGCGCCGGTCTTTCGCTCCCAAATCGGCTGGGTTTACATCGTTGCTATCTAGTCACGCTCCCTTCAAACCCGACGGGGTACCTATTCCCCTCACCCGTCTGTGCGTATACAGCCTCTTTGCACTTGCGGGATGGGGGTGGTGGTTTAAAGACTCTCGAGTTGCCGCCCGTCGGTCTCCGAGCTCCGTGCAGTAGTGATCCCCAGCGAACTGCCAGCAGGGCGAACGAGCGATCCCGCTCTCGGTCGGGGCGCCTGGCGTCGATCGGTGGTCGGTGGCTTGCGGGCAAGCTGCGCTGTGAGTGTGGGAACGAGTATGACGAGCCGTTGCCGCGACTCCCAGTCCACCTCGGCGGTGGCTGGGCCGGGCGGGCGTCTGCTCGGGCGAGTGCCGCCCCCGCCTCCTCGCAGGAAGTCCGCTCGCCGACACGCCGCCACGTGCACGCGTCAGTGACGCTGCCGAACCGATGGCCGGTGCCCGTTCCCGCCTCTGCTTTTCCTAGGGCAAAGCTGCTGCACGCCTCGTGATACTAGGCGGGCGACATGGTGGCGGTGATCCTGCCTCCGTCGCTGCGGTGCGTTGGGGCACGCATCGCCTCTTGGGCGCCCTGTCCTCCTCCCCCCAATAGACGTATGTTTCTGCGGGCCGCACCAGGATGGTGCTCCCCATCGCTTCACGCCACCCTGCTCCGCCCGCACGCCGGCGTGCAGGTGGCTGTAGCTCAAGGTGGGGAGCGTATGTGCGGTCCGGGTCGCTTTCCTCTGGCGAGGGAGAGACCTAAAACAAACTCAGACAACTCTTGACGGTGGATCACTCGGCTCGTGCGTCGATGACGAACGCAGCTAGCTGCGAGAATTAATGTGAATTGCAGGACACATTGATCATCGACACTTTGAACGCACTTTGCGGCCCCGGGTTCTTCCCGGGGCCACGCCTGTCTGAGGGTCGTTTGGCAATCAATCGCACTCGCCTTGGCTGGCGAGAGCGCGGCTGGGGTGTCGCAGAGGACCCGTCCTCTTTGTCCCCCTAAGTTCAGACTCCGGAGCCCTCCGGCGTCGGAGCGCTTGGCCTTTCCCCCCCACCCTGCACATTCCGTTCGTCAGGCTCGACGCCATCCCCCCGCCGGGGAGCGCGGCCTGGCGTCCGTCTGTGTCGTGGCAGTGGGGCCAGCACGGCTGTCACCGGTCCCAGAATGGCTGTCGGTGGTTCACACTGTGTGTGTGTGCCAACCCTCCTGGTCTCTGGGACACGGAGCTGCCACGAAGTGTTGAGCCTCCAGTGGGGGGTCTGCCTAAGCTCTGCACGTCCGCATTGGGTCCGTCTCTCGGTTGGCTGGCAGTGGAAAGAGTGAAGGGAGCCGCGGAGGTCCGGTGCTGGTGCGCCGCCGGCCTGACCGTGGAGCTCGCCGGTTTGACACGCTGACCCGACTCGATGGTTGATCGATTGAGAGTGCTGGGAGCTGCAGGCCGCCCGCTGCTGCAGCCGCCCGTCTCGTGGTTCGTCCTCGGCCTTAAGTGGCCGGCGGGGCGTCTGATCCTGTCTCCCCTGCTGGCGCCGAGTGCCTGGCCGAGGGAGGAGGT
>NW_027310419.1:70000-83722 GCF_047496795.1 Chiloscyllium punctatum
GATTGAATGTGACTGCTGAAGCCGACTTTGAGACCTGTAACGCGGGTAGCTCAGCCGGATTTGACCGGCGGTTCTGGCGACGGTCTCGCCTTCGAGGGGGGAGCGCCCCGCGTGTTCAGGCCGAATTTTGTGCATTTCCATCGGCGGGAAGAGGTCCAAACGGGAATGGGATTGAATGTGACTGCTGAAGCCGACATTGAGACCTCTAACGCGGGTAGCTCGGCAGGATTTGACCCGGCGGTTCTGCCGAAGGTCTCACCTTCGAGGGGGGAGCGTCCCGCGTGTTCAGGCCGAATATCGTGCATTGTTAACGGCGGGAAGTGTTCCAAACGTGAATGGGATTGAATGTGACTGCTGAAGCCGACATTGAGACCTCTAACGCGGGTAGCTCGGCCGGATTTGACCCGGCGGTTCTGGCGACGGTCTCGCCTTCGAGGGGGAGCGTCCCGCGTGTTCAGGCCGAATTTTGTGCATTTCCATCGGCGGGAAGAGGTCCAAACGGGAATGGGATTGAATGTGACTGCTGAAGCCGACATTGAGACCTCTAACGCGGGTAGCTCGGCCGGATTTGACCCGGCGGTTCTGCCGAAGGTCTCACCTTCGAGGGGGGAGCGTCCCGCGTGTTCAGGCCGAATATCGTGCATTGTTAACGGCGGGAAGTGTTCCAAAAGGGAATGGGATTGAATGTGACTGCTGAAGCCGACATTGAGACCTCTAACGCGGGTAGCTCGGCCGGATTTGACCGGCGGTTTCTGGCGACGGTCTCGCCTTCGAGGGGGGAGCGTCCCGCGTGTTCAGGCCGAATTTTGTGCATTTCCATCGGCGGGAAGAGGTCCAAACGGGAATGGGATTGAATGTGACTGCTGAAGCCGACATTGAGACCTCTAACGCGGGTAGCTCGGCCGGATTTGACCCGGCGGTTCTGCCGAAGGTCTCACCTTCGAGGGGGAGCGTCCCGCGTGTTCAGGCCGAGTTTTGTGCATTTCCATCGGCGGGAAGAGGTCCAAACGGGAATGGGATTGAATGTGACTGCTGAAGCCGACATTGAGACCTCTAACGCGGGTAGCTCGGCCGGATTTGACCCGGCGGTTCTGCCGAAGGTCTCAGCTTCGAGGGGGGAGCGCCCACCGTGTACAGGCCGATTTTCATGCATTTCCAACCGTGGGAAGGGGTCCGAAAGGGGATGGGGGGTGAACGTGACTGCTCAACCCGACTTTGAGACCTCTAACGCGGGTAGCTCAGCCGGATTTGACCCGGCGGTTCTGGCGACGGTCTCGCCTTCGAGGGGGGAGCGTCCCGCGTGTTCAGGCCGAATTTTGTGCATTTCCATCGGCGGGAAGAGGTCCAAACGGGAATGGGATTGAATGTGACTGCTGAAGCCGACATTGAGACCTCTAACGCGGGTAGCTCGGCCGGATTTGACCCGGCGGTTCTGCCGAAGGTCTCACCTTCGAGGGGGGGAGCGTCCCGCGTGTTCAGGCCGAATTTTGTGCATTTCCATCGGCGGGAAGAGGTCCAAAATGGGATTGAATGTGACTGCTGAAGCCGACATTGAGACCTCTAACGCGGGTAGCTCGGCCGGATTTGACCCGGCGGTTCTGCCGAAGGTCTCACCTTCGAGGGGGGAGCGCCCACCGTGTACAGGCCGATTTTCATGCATTTCCAACCGTGGGAAGGGGTCCGAAAGGGGATGGGGGTGAACGTGACTGCTCAACCCGACTTTGAGACCTGTAACGCGGGTAGCTCAGCCGGATTTGACCCGGCGGTTCTGGCGACGGTCTCGCCTTCGAGGGGGGAGCGTCCCGCGTGTTCAGGCCGAATTTTGTGCATTTCCATCGGCGGGAAGAGGTCCAAACGGGAATGGGATTGAATGTGACTGCTGAAGCCGACATTGAGACCTCTAACGCGGGTAGCTCGGCCGGATTTGACCCGGCGGTTCTGCCGAAGGTCTCACCTTCGAGGGGGGAGCGTCCCGCGTGTTCAGGCCGAATTTTGTGCATTTCCATCGGCGGGAAGAGGTCCAAACGGGAATGGGATTGAATGTGACTGCTGAAGCCGACATTGAGACCTCTAACGCGGGTAGCTCGGCCGGATTTGACCCGGCGGTTCTGCCGAAGGTCTCACCTTCGAGGGGGGAGCGCCCACCGTGTACAGGCCGATTTTCATGCATTTCCAACCGTGGGAAGGGGTCCGAAAGGGGATGGGGGTGAACGTGACTGCTCAACCCGACTTTGAGACCTGTAACGCGGGTAGCTCAGCCGGATTTGACCCGGCGGTTCTGGCGACGGTCTCGCCTTCGAGGGGGGAGCGCCCCGCGTGTTCAGGCCGAATTTTGTGCATTTCCATCGGCGGGAAGAGGTCCAAACGGGAATGGGATTGAATGTGACTGCTGAAGCCGACATTGAGACCTCTAACGCGGGTAGCTCGGCAGGATTTGACCCGGCGGTTCTGCCGAAGGTCTCACCTTCGAGGGGGGAGCGCCCACCGTGTACAGGCCGATTTTCATGCATTTCCAACCGTGGGAAGGGGGCCGAAAGGGGATGGGGGTGAATGTGACTGCTCAACCCGACTTTGAGGCATCTAACCCGGGTAGCTCAGCCGGGTTTGACCCGGCGGTTCTGCCGACTGCCTCGCCTTCGAGGGGGGAGCGTCCCCCGTGTACAGGCCGATTTTCATGCATTTCGAACCGTGGGAAGTGGCCCAAAAGGGGATGGGGGTGAATGTGACTGCTCAACCCGACTTTGGCGCTTCCGAGCCGGGTAGCCCGGCCGGGTTTGACCCGGCGGTTCTGCCGTCGGTCTCGCCTTCGAGGGCGGAGCCTCCCCCGTGTACAGGCCGATTTTCATGCATTTGCAACGGTGGGAAGTTGCCCAAAAGTCGATGGGACGTGAATGTGACTGCTCAACCCGACTTTGAGACTTTTAAGCCGGGTAGCTCAGCCGGGTTTGACCCGGCGGTTCTGCCGACGGTCTCGCCTTCGAGGGGGGAGCCTCCCCCGTGTACAGGCCGATTTTCGTGCATTTCCAACGGTGGGAAGAGGTTCAAAAGGGGATGGGAGTGAATGTGACTGCTCAACCCGACTCTGAGGCTTCTAACCCGGGTAGCTCGGCCGGGTTTGATCCGGCGGTTCTGCCGACGGTCTCGTCTTCGAGGCCGGTGCCTCCCCCGTGTACAGGCCGATTTTCGTGCATTTCCAACGGTGGGAAGTGGTCCAAAAGGGAATGGGGGTGGACGTGTCTGCTCATACCGACTTTGAGACTTGTAAGCCGGGTAGCTCAGCCGGGTTTGACCCGGCGGTTCTGCCGACGGTCTCGCCTTCGAGGGGGGAGCCTCCCCCGTGTACAGGCCGATTTCCGTGCATTTCCAACGGTGGGAAGAGGTTCAAAAGGGGATGGGAGTGAATGTGACTGCTCAACCCGACTCTGAGGCTTCTAACCCGGGTAGCTCGGCCGGGTTTGATCCGGCGGTTCTGCCGACGGTCTCGTCTTCGAGGCCGGTGCCTCCCCCGTGTACAGGCCGATTTTCGTGCATTTCCAACGGTGGGAAGAGGTTCAAAAGGGGATGGGGGTGAATGCGACTGCTCAACCCGACTCTGAGGCTTCTAACCCGGGTAGCCCGGCCGGGTTTGACCCGGCGGTTCTGCCGTCGGTCTCGCCTTCGAGGGCGGAGCCTCCCCCGTGTACAGGCCGATTTTCATGCATTTGCAACGGTGGGAAGTTGCCCAAAAGTCGATGGGAGTGAATGTGACTGCTCAACCCGACTTTGAGACTTTTAAGCCGGGTAGCTCAGCCGGGTTTGACCCGGCGGTTCTGCCGACGGTCTCGCCTTCGAGGGGGGAGCCTCCCCCGTGTACAGGCCGATTTTCGTGCATTTCCAACGGTGGGAAGAGGTTCAAAAGGGGATGGGAGTGAATGTGACTGCTCAACCCGACTCTGAGGCTTCTAACCCGGGTAGCTCGGCCGGGTTTGATCCGGCGGTTCTGCCGACGGTCTCGTCTTCGAGGCCGGTGCCTCCCCCGTGTACAGGCCGATTTTCGTGCATTTCCAACGGTGGGAAGTGGTCCAAAAGGGAATGGGGGTGGACGTGTCTGCTCATACCGACTTTGAGACTTGTAAGCCGGGTAGCTCAGCCGGGTTTGTTCCGGCGGTTCTGCCGACGGTCTCGTCATCGAGGGGGGAGCCTCCCCCGTGTCCAGGCCGATTTTCATGCATTTCCAACCGTGGGAAGTGGTCCAAAAGGGAATGGGGGTGAATGTGACTGCTCATACCGACTTTGAGACTTTTAAGCCGGGTAGCTCAGCCGGGTTTGACCCGGCGGTTCTGCCGACGGTCTCGCCTTCGAGGGGGGAGCGTCCCCCGTGTTCAGGCCGAATTTTGTGCATTTCGAACCGTGGGAAGTTGCCCAAAAGTCGATGGGAGTGAATGTGACTGCTCAACCCGACTTTGAGACTTGTAAGCCGGGTAGCTCAGCCGGGTTTGACCCGGCGGTTCTGCCGACGGTCTCGTCTTCGAGGCGGGTGCCTCCCCCGTGTACAGGCCGATTTTCATGCATTTCGTACCGTGGGAAGCGGTCCAAAAGGGGATGGGAGTGAACGTGACTGCTCATACCGACTTTGGCGCTTCCGAGCCGGGTAGCTCAGCCGGGTTTGACCCGGCGGTTCTGCCGACGGTCTCGCCTTCGAGGGGGGAGCGTCCCCCGTGTTCAGGCCGAATCTTGTGCATTTCGAACCGTGGGAAGTTGCCCAAAAGTCGATGGGAGTGAATGTGACTGCTCAACCCGACTTTGAGACTTGTAAGCCGGGTAGCTCAGCCGGGTTTGACCCGGCGGTTCTGCCGACGGTCTCGTCTTCGAGGCGGATGCCACCCCCGTGTACAGGCCGATTTTCGTGCATTTCCAACCGTGGGAAGTGGTCTAAAAGTCGATGGGAGTGAACGTGACTGCTCAACCCGACTCTGAGGCTTCTAACCCGGGTAGCTCGGCCGGGTTTGACCCGGCGGTTCTGCCGACGGTCTCGTCTTCGAGGCGGGTGCCTCCCCCGTGTACAGGCCGATTTTCGTGCATTTCGAACCGTGGGAAGTGGTCTAAAAGTCGATGGGAGTGAACGTGACTGCTCAACCCGACTTTGAGACTTGTAAGCCGGGTAGCTCAGCCAGGTTTGACCCGGCGGTTCTGCCGACGGTCTCGCCTTCGAGGGCGGACCCTCCCCCGTGTACAGGCCGGTTTTCGTGCATTTCGAACCGTGGGAAGTGATCCAAAAGGGAATGGGGGTGAACGTGACTGCCCAACCCGGCTTTGAGACTTGTAAGCCGGGTAGCTCAGCCGGGTTGGACCCGGCGGTTCTGCCGACGGTCTCGACTTCGAGGCGGGTGCCTCCCCCGTGTACAGGCCGATTTTCATGCATTTGCAACGGTGGGAAGTTGCCCAAAAGTCGATGGGAGTGAATGTGACTGCTCAACCCGACTTCGAGACTTGTAAGCCGGGTAGCTCAGCCGGGTTTGACCCGGCGGTTCTGCCGACGGTCTCGCCTTCGAGGGGGGAGCCTCCCCCGTGTACAGGCCGATTTTCGTGCATTTCCAACGGTGGGAAGAGGTTCAAAAGGGGATGGGAGTGAATGTGACTGCTCAACCCGACTTTGGCGCTTCCGAGCCGGGTAGCTCAGCCGGGTTTGACCCGGCGGGTCTGCCGACGGTCTCGTCTTCGAGGCGGGTGCCTCCCCCGTATACAGGCCGATTTTCATGCATTTCGAACCGTGGGAAGTGGTCCAAAAGGGAATGGGGGTGGACGTGTCTGCTCATACCGACTTTGAGACTTGTAAGCCGGGTAGCTCAGCCGGGTTTGTTCCGGCGGTTCTGCCGACGGTCTCGTCTTCGAGGCGGGTGCCTCCCCCGTGTACAGGCCGATTTTCGTGCATTTCGAACCGTGGGAAGTGGTCCAAAAGGGGATGGGAGTGAATGTGACTGCTCAACCCGACTTTGGCGCTTCCGAGCCGGGTAGCTCAGCCGGGTTTGACCCGGCGGGTCTGCCGACGGTCTCGTCTTCGAGGCGGGTGCCTCCCCCGTATACAGGCCGATTTTCATGCATTTCGAACCGTGGGAAGTGGTCCAAAAGGGAATGGGGGTGGACGTGTCTGCTCATACCGACTTTGAGACTTGTAAGCCGGGTAGCTCAGCCGGGTTTGATCCTGCGGTTCTGCCGACGGTCTCGCCTTCGAGGGGGGAGCCTCCCCCGTGTTCAGTCCGATTTCCATGCATTTCCAACCGTGGGAAGTTGCCCAAAAGGGGATGGGAGTGAATGTGACTGCTCAACCCGACTTTGGCGCTTCCGAGCCGGTTAGCACAGCCGGGTTTGACCCGGCGGTTCTGCCGACAGTCTCCTCTTCGAGGCGGGTGCCTCCCCCGTGTACAGGCCGATTTCCGTGCATTTCGAACCGTGGGAAGTGGTCCAAACGTCGATGGGAGTGAATGTGACTGCTCAACCCGACTTTGGCGCTTCCGAGCCGGGTAGCTCAGCCGGGTTTGACCCGGCGGTTCTGCCGACGGTCTCGTCTTCGAGGCGGGTGCCTCCCCCGTGTACAGGCCGATTTTCATGCATTTGGAACCGTGGGAAGTGGTCCAAAAGGGAATGGGGGTGGACGTGACTGCTCATACCGACTTTGAGACTTGTAAGCCGGGTAGCTCGGCCGGGTTTGACCCGGCGGTTCTGCCGACGGTCTCGCCTTCGAGGGGGGAGCCTCCCCCGTGTTCAGTCCGATTTTCGTGCATTTCCCACGGTGGGAAATGGTATCTTTCATTACGGGGACAAGGGTCTGAAGCGGTGAAGTCAGTAACCGGCATAGTTAAGGAAAGGGTTCGAATTTTCTCAACAGTACGAAAAAAGTGAGCAGGGAAGCTAGAGAAGGTGTCAGTGAGTCCCAAACGAGTGAACCGCAAAACTTAGGGAAATGCCCGAAAGCGTTTTAAAGGGTGAAATCGGGAACGAGGAAATGATGGGAAAGTGCCTGAAAGTGCTAAATGAGTAAACAGAAAAACGAAGAAAAATGTTTGAAAAGAAGAAGTGAGTAACCAGGAAAACTTAGAAAAATGTTCAAAACGAAGAAATCAGTAACCAGGAAAACTTAGAAAAATGATCAAAAAGAAGAAATGAGTAACCAGGAAAACTTAGAAAAATGTTTAAAAAGAAGAAATCAGTAACCAGGAAAACTTAGGAAAATGTTTAAAAAGAAGAAATCAGTAACCAGAAAAACTGCGAAAAATGTTTAAAAAGAAGAAATGAGTAACCAGAAAAACTTAGAAAAATGTTTAAAAAGAAGAAATCAGTAACCAGGAAAACTTAGAAAAATGTTTAAAAAGAAGAAATCAGTAACCAGGAAAACTTAGAAAAATGTTTAAAAAGAAGAAATCAGTAACCAGGAAAACTTAGAAAAATGTTATAAAAGAAGAAGTGAGTAACCAGAAAAACTTAGAAAAATGTTTAAAAAGAAGAAATCAGTAACCAGAAAAACTGCGAAAAATGTTTAAAAAGAAGAAATCAGTAACCAGACAAACTGCGAAAAATGTTTAAAAAGAAGAAATCAGTAACCAGGAAAACTTAGAAAAATGTTTAAAAAGAAGAAGTGAGTAACCAGAAAAACTTAGAAAAATGTTTAAAAAGAAGAAATCAGTAACCAGAAAAACTTAGAAAAATGTTTAAAAAGAAGAAATCAGTAACCAGAAAAACTGCGAAAAATGTTTAAAAAGAAGAAATCAGTAACCAGGAAAACTTAGAAAAATGTTTAAAAAGAAGAAATCAGTAACCAGAAAAACTGCGAAAAATGTTTAAAAAGAAGAAATCAGTAACCAGGAAAACTTAGAAAAATGTTTAAAAAGAAGAAATCAGTAACCAGAAAAACTTAGAAAAATGTTTAAAAAGAAGAAATGAGTAACCAGAAAAACTTAGAAAAATGTTTAAAAAGAAGAAATCAGTAACCAGAAAAACGGCGAAAAATGTTTAAAAAGAAGAAATCAGTAACCAGAAAAACTTAGAAAAATGTTTAAAAAGAAGAAGTGAGTAACCAGAAAAACTTAGAAAAATGTTTAAAAAGAAGAAATGAGTAACCAGAAAAACTTAGAAAAATGTTTAAAAAGAAGAAATCAGTAACCAGAAAAACTTAGAAAAATGTTTAAAAAGAAGAAATGAGTAACCAGAAAAACTTAGAAAAATGCTTAAAAAGAAGAAATCAGTAACCAGAAAAACGGCGAAAAATGTTTAAAAAGAAGAAATCAGTAACCAGAAAAACGGCGAAAAATGTTTAAAAAGAAGAAATCAGTAACCAGACAAACTGCGAAAAAATGTTTAAAAAGAAGAAATCAGTAACCAGAAAAACTGCGAAAAATGTTTAAAAAGAAGAAATCAGTAACCAGGAAAACTTAGAAAAATGTTTAAAAAGAAGAAATGAGTAACCAGGAAAACTTAGAAAAATGTTTAAAAAGAAGAAATGAGTAACCAGGAAAACTTAGAAAAATGTTTAAAAAGAAGAAATCAGTAACCAGAAAAACTTAGAAAAATGTTTAAAAAGAAGAAATCAGTAACCAGAAAAACTTAGAAAAATGTTTAAAAAGAAGAAATGAGTAACCAGAAAAACTTAGAAAAATGTTTAAAAAGAAGAAATGAGTAACCAGAAAAACTTAGAAAAATGTTTAAAAAGAAGAAATCAGTAACCAGAAAAACGGCGAAAAATGTTTAAAAAGAAGAAGTGAGTAACCAGAAAAACTTAGAAAAATGTTTAAAAAGAAGAAATGAGTAACCAGAAAAACTTAGAAAAATGTTTAAAAAGAAGAAATCAGTAACCAGAAAAACTTAGAAAAATGTTTAAAAAGAAGAAATGAGTAACCAGAAAAACTTAGAAAAATGTTTAAAAAGAAGAAATCAGTAACCAGAAAAACGGCGAAAAATGTTTAAAAAGAAGAAATCAGTAACCAGAAAAACGGCGAAAAATGTTTAAAAAGAAGAAATCAGTAACCAGACAAACTGCGAAAAATGTTTAAAAAGAAGAAATCAGTAACCAGAAAAACTTAGAAAAATGTTTAAAAAGAAGAAATCAGTAACCAGGAAAACTTGGAAAAAAACACTTAGAAAAATTTTCAGCAAAGTGTGAAAAATATTCTAAGTGTCAGCGGAGGAAAATGCTGCAGCATCGGGAAAGATTCGCAAACTTACACCGAACATGTGCTCCGAAGTGCCGGAGGAATTGGGTGAATTGAGCCCGGCAAATGGCCAGCTGTCGTTTTGTGCCTGCAGCCCGAAAACTTTAACTTTGTCTGTCGCGGAAGTCCGGACCGAGAAAAATCCAAACGGTTTTGACCGGACCGAGTTCCAGACCGATGCAGTCAAATTTGGAATTCAGACCCATTCAGTGCCACTTGTAGTTTTTCCGCAGTGAGGTTGGCGGGGTACCCGGAGATATATGGGAACACGATTTTTAGAACAAAATGGCGGCGCGGGACCGTTCTGAAAGGCATCCGAAAAACGGTTCCACGGGCATAGCACTTTAATGACAGGTATGAGTGCATGCCGGAGAGCTCTTGGAAGTCGAATTTTTGACACTTTGTCAATTTTTTGACAGATTTGACAAACTCTTTCTGTCTGTTCTAAGAGTCAGTCAGAGACTTGTGCGGCGGTCTTTTGACACTATTGGAGGGCGGGCAAACCCCACGTTGACTCCGGCCGTCCCTCCACAGGCGCTCGTGTCCAAAATGAAGGCGAGAGACGCGAGTGGCCTGGTTCCCTTGGGTGTTGCCAAGAAGGCTGCGGGCTGACCGTTGCCTGAGCACTCCCTAAAGCCTCTTGTGATGAGAGCAGACCTCGCCTGCCGCACGACCGGCTCTGGGAGTCGTTGGGCCGCTATTTGTGAATAGTCTGGTCCTCCTCTGCCACCCGGACAAGCGCGATGGCTCTGCCGCCCTGCGGTGCTCGTCACCCAGGTTTGGGGAACACGATACTCGTAACAAAAATAAAAGGCGGCTCGGGACCTGCAGGCGAAAGGGGTCCCGTGGTGCTAAGCACGTCGACTTCGGGTCTCGGTGCAAGCCGGAGAGCTCACGGAAGTCTAAAGTTTTCGGCACGTGGTCGAATCTTTTCAAAGGCTTACCCGGCTCTTTCCGTCCATTCTGAGAGTAAGTCAGAGGCCGGTGCGGAGGTCTCTTGACAATCGGAGGGGGTGGTGGCCCTCCGCAGGCGCTCGTGTCGAAAATGAAGGCGAGAGACGCGAGTGGCCTGGTTCCCCTGGGTGTTGCCAGGAAGGCTGCGGGCTGACCCTTGCCTGAGCACTCCCTAAAGCCTCTTGTGATGAGAGCAGACCTCGCGCGCCGCACGACCGGCTCTGGGAGTCGTTGGGCCGCTATCTGTGAATAGTCTGGTCCTCCTCTGCCACCCGGCCAAGTGCGATGGCTCTGCCGCCCTGCGGTGCTCGTCACGCAGGTATGGGGCACACGATGCTCGTAACAGCAAATAAAGGCGGCTCGGGACCTGCAGGCGAAAGGGGTCCCGTGGTGCTTAGCACGTCGACTTCGGGTCTCGGTGCAAGCCGGAGAGCTCACGGAAGTCTAAAGTTTTCGGCACGTGGTCGAATCTTTTGAAAGGCTTACCCGGCTCTTTCCGTCCATTCTGAGAGTCAGTCAGAGGCCGGTGCGGCGGTCTATTGACGACCGGAGGCTCCCATGGGTGTTGCGATGAGGGTGGAGGGCACAGAACCTTGCCTTAGCACTCCCTAATAAAGCCTCTTGTGAAGAGAGCAGACCTCGCGCGCCGCACGACCGGCTCTGGGAGTCGTTGGGCCGCTATCTGTGAATAGTCGGGTCCTCCTCTGCCACCCGGCCAAGTGCGATGGCTCTGCCGCCCTGCGGTGCTCGTCACGCAGGTATGGGGCACACGATGCTCGTAACAGCAAATAAAGGCGGCTCGGGACCTGCAGGCGAAAGGGGTCCCGTGGTGCTTCGCACGTCGACTTCGGGTCTCGGTGCAAGCCGGAGAGCTCACGGAAGTCTAAAGTTTTCGGCACGTGGTCGAATCTTTTGAAAGGCTTACCCGGCTCTTTCCGTCCATTCTGAGAGTCAGTCAGAGGCGCGTGCGGCGGTCTATTGACGACCGGAGGCTCCCATGGGTGTTGCGATGAGGGTGGAGGGCACAGAACCTTGCCTTAGCACTCCCTAATAAAGCCTCTTGTGAAGAGAGCAGACCTCGCGCGCCGCACGACCGGCTCTGGGAGTCGTTGGGCCGCTATCTGTGAATAGTCTGGTCCTCCTCTGCCACCCGGCCAAGTGCGATGGCTCTGCCGCCCTGCGGTGCTCGTCACGCAGGTATGGGGCACACGATGCTCGTAACAGCAAATAAAGGCGGCTCGGGACCTGCAGGCGAAAGGGGTCCCGTGGTGCTTCGCACGTCGACTTCGGGTCTCGGTGCAAGCCGGAGAGCTCACGGAAGTCTAAAGTTTTCGGCACGTGGTCGAATCTTTTGAAAGGCTTACCCGGCTCTTTCCGTCCATTCTGAGAGTCAGTCAGAGGCCGGTGCGGCGGTCTATTGACGACCGGAGGCTCCCATGGGTGTTGCGATGAGGGTGGAGGGCACAGAACCTTGCCTTAGCACTCCCTAATAAAGCCTCTTGTGAAGAGAGCAGACCTCGCGCGCCGCACGACCGGCTCTGGGAGTCGTTGGGCCGCTATCTGTGAATAGTCGGGTCCTCCTCTGCCACCCGGCCAAGTGCGATGGCTCTGCCGCCCTGCGGTGCTCGTCACGCAGGTATGGGGCACACGATGCTCGTAACAGCAAATAAAGGCGGCTCGGGACCTGCAGGCGAAAGGGGTCCCGTGGTGCTTCGCACGTCGACTTCGGGTCTCGGTGCAAGCCGGAGAGCTCACGGAAGTCTAAAGTTTTCGGCACGTGGTCGAATCTTTTGAAAGGCTTACCCGGCTCTTTCCGTCCATTCTGAGAGTCAGTCAGAGGCCGGTGCGGCGGTCTATTGACGACCGGAGGCTCCCATGGGTGTTGCGATGAGGGTGGAGGGCACAGAACCTTGCCTTAGCACTCCCTAATAAAGCCTCTTGTGAAGAGAGCAGACCTCGCGCGCCGCACGACCGGCTCTGGGAGTCGTTGGGCCGCTATCTGTGAATAGTCGGGTCCTCCTCTGCCACCCGGCCAAGTGCGATGGCTCTGCCGCCCTGCGGTGCTCGTCACGCAGGTATGGGGCACACGATGCTCGTAACAGCAAATAAAGGCGGCTCGGGACCTGCAGGCGAAAGGGGTCCCGTGGTGCTTCGCACGTCGACTTCGGGTCTCGGTGCAAGCCGGAGAGCTCACGGAAGTCTAAAGTTTTCGGCACGTGGTCGAATCTTTTGAAAGGCTTACCCGGCTCTTTCCGTCCATTCTGAGAGTCAGTCAGAGGCCGGTGCGGCGGTCTATTGACGACCGGAGGCTCCCATGGGTGTTGCGATGAGGGTGGAGGGCACAGAACCTTGCCTTAGCACTCCCTAATAAAGCCTCTTGTGAAGAGAGCAGACCTCGCGCGCCGCACGACCGGCTCTGGGAGTCGTTGGGCCGCTATCTGTGAATAGTCTGGTCCTCCTCTGCCACCCGGCTAAGTGCGATGGCTCTGCCGCCCTGCGGTGCTCGTCACCCAGGATTCCAACCCGGACCTGCGAGCGTGGTGCGAGGGGCGACCTCGCTGCGGTCCACACCTCGATCGATCTGGCGCGGACCGTCCGGTGTGGGAGGTCCCTTGGCGGGCCAGCTTTCCTGATAAGGGGCTGGTGCTCCAGGCCGAGTGGTTCTTCCCCGTTCACCCCGGACGCGTCCACCACGAAAAGAAATTAAGAGGAGAGCACGGCAGGGTGGGGAGAGTTGGCACCCCCCTGCCTCCGAATTGTGCGTTCACCCCCGTTGCGAGGTGAAGCCGAGAAGCCGCAGCTTTGCCGAGGCAGTGGTGTGAAATCGAGCGTTTGGGTTGCGAGTCCCGGTAACGTGCTTGCCCGCGCACTGCCCTCGCTCCTGGAGCGAGGCTTTATGTGGGGGGCACTTGCCGTCTCTCCGTTTTCCCTTGCGTGTCGGAATTCCATTTCTCTCAGCACTGTGGTTGCGAGGCGGGGAGAGGAGCCAGGGAGGTGGAGCTCCCACTCTCTCCTCTGAGCTCGCGCGCACACGGCTGGTTTCGGCTGGCGTGTGCTCTCACACCCTTTCATCGGCGAGGGTGAAGCTCCGTCTGACCCGTCGGTACCGGGGTGTCTCGCTTTCGCGGTCAGACGAGAGGCTGAGTTATCTAATAGTTGAACCCGGCGCCAGGTTGACCTCCGAGGGGGGAGGCACGGGCGCCTGTCGGCCGGTGGACAGTCCTTTGGGTTCAGCTACCTGGTTGATCCTGCCAGTAGCATATGCTTGTCTCAAAGATTAAGCCATGCATGTCTAAGTACTCACGGACGGTACAGTGAAACTGCGAATGGCTCATTAAATCAGTTATGGTTCCTTTGATCGCTCCAACCGTTACTTGGATAACTGTGGTAATTCTAGAGCTAATACATGCAAACGAGCGCTGACCCATGCGGGGATGCGTGCATTTATCAGACCAAAACCAATCCGGGCTCGCCCGGCAGCTTTGGTGACTCTAGATAACCTCGGGCAGATCGAACGTCCTCGTGACGGTGATGACACATTCGAATGTCTGCCCTATCAACTTTCGATGGTACTTTCTGTGCCTAC
>NW_027310420.1:0-83659 GCF_047496795.1 Chiloscyllium punctatum
AGCAAACTACCATATCTACAGCCAGGGAATTAGAAAAAAACAACTCCATATCTGGAAAGGAACTCAAATGTTTCAGGCCACTGTCCTTGAAGTTTTGATACGAAGAAGCGAATTGAACTTTAAAGGGAATATGTAAAAGCTATCAGGCGCCCATTGCATGAGGCGTCTTGCCAATGCATTACCTGGGACACGGGAAACCTGAATTTGATGGATCTCCTCGCGCTACATGCTGAAAACTTTCTGGTCTAACAGAAGGAAAAATGGAAATTAAAGATGGAAAAGCCAACACTTAAAGCTCAGCTTACTATGATGCAAATGGTCGCCCAGCCGTTGGAAGGAGATGCTGCGTGAAAAGAAGGGCTGGCAGAAGTAAATCTGGCGGGTGCTTTGTTTGCAGAGCAATGGACCACTGAGTGAGGCAGTGCACGTCCAGACATCCTCAATCGGCCCTGGAGGCTGGGCAGCAGGGTGACTAATGGAGGAAGGCTGAGGTGGATGTGGGCAGCCCCAAAGTTACAGGTAAGCCTTTTAGCTTTATGCTTGGCAACGAATACTTGCTTATGCTCATCTCTACTACTAACCTTATGGCCACTGAAACATGTCCCACCTCTCTACTGAGCACTGAGTTTGCGAAGCGTGAAGTATATTTTCAGTACAACGATGATGCATATAAGTCAATGCTTACATCTATGTTATATGTGGAAGGTGCACCTCTTACTTTTTTGGAAGATACAAGGGCAATATATTCAGTTCATAAATCAAGGCAGTTCAGAGAGTCGACGCAATAAAGATGAACGGAAGCTTCCTGAACTTAATGGGCGCATCAGGAGCCGTGACACGAGAGAGATTTACCGTACCCCTATTGTGCGAAACCAGTAATGGGGAAACATTCCAATTCTCATTTCTGTTATCGGAATCCTGTACTTTAAATCTGATGTCTCGGGATCTCAGAGTGAGACTGGGGTCCGATTTGTGCAGTACCCCGATGGGCTTGCAGTTAATACAAATGAAGATTTAACAGTGCAGGCTGGAAAATACGAATCACGACCCCTGATGCATGTCAGAGAGCGATAGGTTCCGTGAGCGATTCACTCACCCAGGAAGCAAGTAGCCATGTTAATCCCATTAACACCGATTTCCTTGCTGGAGATATGCTGCACTGCACAGCACTCATACACCACGATGGTCCTGACAAATCATAAGAGAAGGATTGGTTCAGGAGATTGGTTAAACCAGATCAGTTGTTATTGTGCAAATTTTATTGGAATGATCATTGATGTGCTGTCACTTTAAACTCTTTGAAGTATCTGTGACGGTAAGTAGACCCTGTTTTTTTGATGTGGAAGGCTCTTTTCCTCACGGATCATTGGCGAAGGCATCCAGCGACAGGTGTCAGACTTTGGGACCATGGGTACGACAGGCACAAAAAAACGAAAGATTGCATCTTCAAAGTCGGTGTGGGTATCTGCAGTTATAAAGACGTATAGGAAGAAACTAAATTGGCTAACTCAGGCAGACAAGGCAGTCCAGGTAATCCCCAGCAGGAGTGTCATCTGGCGTTTACCTATGGTAGATGTCTCGGACCCAAGATTAAGAAGGGTCCCAACTGATTTCAGGGCAAAAGACAAACACGATGAGGGGCTCATACAAATCCTTAAGAATAACCCCGAAGTCTCAGTATCGTCCTTGCAAAGCAAAAGAACCGTTAAAACCCGAGGCTGTGCAAGGAATTACTCCAGTCTTTGAATCTCTCTTAGAGGCTGGAGTGATAATCCCCCGTGAAAAATCACTGATGAGAACACCCATTATTTTTGTTCAAAAAGGCAAACATTCCAGGTGAATCGGGGGAATGGAGGTTTGTTCATGACCTGCAGGTTATCAAGAACGCTATTGTTCCGCACACCCCAAATGTTCCCTACCCCTATATTATATTGGCTCAAATTCCACCGGATGTAAATGGCTCTCTATTGTGGATTTAGCGAATGCCTTGTTTTGTGTACCGTTACACGCCGACAGTCAATTCTGGTTCACTTTTCCATTCAAAGGCAAATGGTATACTTTCACGTGACATTTTCAAATGAGTTCTACACAGGAGTCTGGAGACTCTTGTTTTAACCGGGGGCGGGGGGGGGGGGGGGTGGTCAGCGCTTCTGCAGTATGTAAACGAATGCATAATCGCATCCTCAACAGAGAAACAATGTGAGAGAGGTAGTCTTGCGATGCTCTGCCATCTAGTCTCGCAAAACTACAACTTGTGGAACAACAGTTGAAGTTCTTAGGTCACTTAATATCTGAACAAAGAAAGGCCATTGGTCAAGACAGAGTTAAAGCAAACCAGCAAAATTCAAATCCTCACATGAAGAAACAATTGTTATCCTTTTTTGTCATGTGATCGTACTTAGAATGTTTCACCCGCATTACGCAAACCTTTCGGCGCCTAAAAGTGACATAGTTCATGGTTCAGGTTTGCAGAGCTAGAGTCCGTTGCAGTGACCCCTGAGGCCTAGAGTGCCTTTGTTGAATTGAAATGGCACTCCAAACTACACCGACGCTGGGATTCCAAATCCAAAGAAGCCTTTTGTACAAACAGTGGATGAGAAGCGTGCCTGCATGACATTTGTGCTGATGCAGAATTATGTGTGGAAAATTGAGGCCAGTAGCTTACTTTTCACCTCAACTTAGATCCCGTAACGGCAGGATTGCATAAATGCCTCCGTGTCCTGCCTGCATTTGAAAAGGCTGTTGTAGCTTCCAGGGACATAGTCGGCTTTGTTGAATTAAACCGAATGGTCCCACATGCAGTATCCTAATTGCTCTCTGTGAAAAACACAGCACACATGTCGGCTGCACTTTGGCTCACATACAATGTTATGCTATCGGAGAATCCTAACATGACAATAAAGCGATGTCAAGTCCTTAATGCTGCTTGTCTTCTCCCCACAGAAGGAGACAGAGACCCACATGATTGTGTCGCTGTAATTAATGACATTTGAAGCCCGAGACCAGACGGGTCGGATTCACCAATTTAGAATCTGGATACGGCGTTTTATTGTGGATAGGTCAGCATTCAGAAGCAAAGAGATAGGCCAGTGTCTGGTCTGTTGTAGCAACTACCCACGAGGTCGTCAAAGCGGGATCACTTCCTTCTCATCTGTCAGATCAAGCAGCAGAGCTGATTGCCTTGATTGAGGCATGTAAAATGGCCGAAGGAAGAACAGTGAATATTTACATCGAAAGCAGATATGCATTCGGGGTTGTACATAATTTTGGATCCCTGTGGAAAAACAAGGGCTCTTGACCTCCACTGGAAAGCCAATCACATACAATGGCCTGATCTCTGACCTGAAAGCAGTCCGATTGCCTAAATCAATCACTGTATGTAGATGTGAAGCCCACAGGAAAAATTATGATTCAATTTCTCAAGGCAATGAAAATGTAGACTGAGCGGCAAGGACGGCAGCCAATCAGCCGCCAAGTGATGAGTTTGACATGTGTATGTCAAATATTTGTAATCCAAAGCAGACTTATGGGAGTTACAGTCTCAGGCCACATCGAAGGAGAAGCGTGAATGGACAAGGGCAGGGTGCAGAGTGAGGGAATGGGTGTGGTGTGGCCCCAGTGGGAAACCCTGTCTACCACGATCTTTATTCCCGTTCTATGCCAAAGTAACACACGGTAAGGACCATGTGTCAAAAGTGGGGATTTACGACAATATTTCAGCACGCTGGTACAGAAAGGGATTTACTCATTACTCATAAACATAATGTGAATAATGTGTTATCTGTGCCACTAATAATGTGGGAGGGGAATACAAATGAATCAGGCAGAACACCCCCAATCCCAAAGACCCTGTGAACAGTTAAGATGGATTTTATTGAACTAACACCCAGCGAAGGTATAAGGCATTGTCTGATGATAGTTGCTGTATTCCCAAGGGGTGGAAGTGCTCCCTCGTCTAAACAGGATGCCAGCGCAGTCGCCAAAGCTTTGCTAACTGAAATAATTCCGAGATGGGGCATCCATGAAAGGCTAAGCAGCGACAATGGAAAGCCATTTATAAATATTGCCCTCCAGCAGATCAGTGATTACTTGGGAATAAAGGTGAGGCAACATTGTGCCTACCACCCAGCGAGCGGTGGGGTAATGGAAAGAGAGAAAACAATCCTTAAAAATAAATTGGCAAAATGTTGTGAGGAACTAGAGGTGACATGGACAAAGGCATTTCCAATTGTGCTAATGGATATGAAGGAGAGGAAGAGTAAATATTAGGACGTTTGCGATTTTATTTGGAAGGTGGCCCAATACAGGAATTGGCCAAGACCGATTGTAAAACAGTTAACAGACCACTGTGAGGACGGGTTATTATGTTACGGTATAAAACTCTACACACTTCTGTCTCAAATACAGAATCAAAAGAAGGGCAGCACTACCCCAATCAACAGAAGGGAAGATGCACAATCTAGAACCTGAAGACTGGATAGTGGTGAAAGAATTCAGGAGCAAAAGCATGAAGGCGAAGAGCTGATTGGGACCGTTCCAAGGGCTCCCTACAACACAGACAGCTGTTAAGATCTCCGAAAGAGCCACTTTCATACACGCCAGCCGTTGCAAATGTGTAGCTGACCTTGAGGAGACATCGGACAACACCGGATCCAAATAAGTGTAAGTAAAGATTAGAAGACTCATAGAAATATGGGGCTGCATGGCAGGACGAGTCGTGAAGGCAGGGGTGTCTGGGATACAACAGCAGACGGTAATCTTAACCAAGGATGTTAAGTTGACCTTTACATGCCACCCATGCCCGTTTGGTAACCAGGACGACTATAAATAAAGCAATAAATATTTACACAGAGATCCTTGTGTACCCAGTTACTGGCACTGAGTAGTATCCATCACGGCTACAGGTACACTTGACACGGGATATCGGTTTCCTGTTATCAAAGAAGGAGGTGCCATGACAAGGGTACTAATAACCAAGATTCAGAAGAGCGATGAGGAAGCCTGGTGGTGTGGAATAGATAGACCTTCTCCGATATCTATAGACAGGTGAATATAGTGGTACAGTCTCGCACCCACCCCACCCGAGATGCAGTGCAGAAGCTCCTCCAAGAAATAGTAGCTCCTGGACTCGAACAGGTGAATGTCCAATGACCCGCACTGCAGATGGGCGGAAAGGCCTTTTACAAGCTGACAGAAATGGAAGAAAGAAATAAACTGAATGTGCAGCTAAAATGATCACAAATGAAAAAAAAGTAAAAGTGGATTCCTTGAGAAAACATACAGCGCCATATTTCACTTTCCGTGGAAGTCTACTGTTAAGGACTCAGTGGTCTCACTGCTGTAGCAATGGGGGATTTCCTCTGACTGTTTATGTTGTTGATAACCTTCCCAAAGCAGGGAATTTGTATGGAACTGGCAATTAATCCAGTATTGTCACAAACAGGATTCAGACAAGCATAAAACAAAGAAGTGTGAATCCTGGAAATCTGAACAGGAACAGGAATTGACAGAGAAACTCTGCAGGCCTGACAACATCTGTGGAGACAAAGAGATTTAATGTTTCATATCACAGATTCAGGCTACTTATGATTTTTATTGTTTTATTGCCTGGGTAATTGTCAATTTCACTTCGCAAAACAGCATACTTACCAGAATCTCTCATTAGCTGACAGACGTCATCTGTAAAAATGCAAAATTCCTTTATCAGCTGTAATGCTGTTGCTGTTGGCCTGAGTTGGTGAAAGGATGGCCTTCATTACCTTTTTCTTCTCCTTTATGTCGATGAGCAGCCATGGTGAATGAAAAATTCCCTTTGTCTCTCTGTACCATCTCACTCTCTTCTACATTCTCCCACTCTCTGTCAATATCCCTCATTTTTCATTTCTACTCTTGGAAAAGTGTTAAAATTGGAGACTGTTTCGTGGCTTTCTCCGCCCTCCCCTCCCCCCCCCCCCCCCCCCCCCCCCGGCCAGAGTGTGTAGAACTGGGCTCACAGTCTCCAAGTAATGTCTGTGTTACTTAGGTCTGAGATCAGGTGACATTTGTTCACTCAAAACGTTATGAGCTTTTACAATTCTAAATAGTATTCATAATAGACCAGAAAAAAAGCAGTTTCACTCCAATTATAGGATTTCTATGATGCCATTGCCATTTGCCGAAAATCAATGAATGGTGACAGCAGACAATGAGAGCCATTATATCATTGGATGCGTTATTACTACAACATTGTCCTGCAAGTCTGCAGTGTCTCCTGCGTCTCTTCATTATTCCCAAAAAACTTGAAAAGACGGACGGAGAATAATTGTAGAAGAGATAGACAAATCCTTGTCGAACAGAGTAAACAGAACTCTGCGTTGAATTATCAGGATAGAACATAGACTAATGGGTCCACATCAGGAGGTAGGGCTTGGTAGCACGAAATAATAACGGTCTGAGCTCAAACACAAGAAGCATGCTGAGCCATCACTTTCGCGATGTTGGATAAACGATACGGCTTTTACAAGAAGTTTAAACAATAACTTTCAACGTACAGAACATTGGACAGCATTTGATACCATTAACGTCTGGTTATTACCATAAACTTTAACGGACGAAACCACAGAAACGGTTCTTCAAATCAATAAGGGCATTTAATGAAGTATTTGATCACAGTTAATTGGACAACCTTTCTGTAATAAAGCTGCTCGATAAGAATTTATATCAACGTCCGCTTGTGCAGGAAAGAAGTTCACAGCTGGTGACTGTCCACTGAAAATGTACAGGAAGAGGCAATCTCTTCTTGCTTTGATTTCAAACTGATACCTTCACCACTTTAACCTGACAGGATAAACAGTATGCATTCATCCCCTCGGGGCCGATTTACAGCCTGAATATGCACAGAGGGAAAATCATACCAAGAGACCAGGGTAATTGTGGTGAATTTACCAGGAGTGGTGTGTGAGTTGGTGTTAACAGTGGGCAGTAAGGGCTAAACCATTAGCACTGACATTGATCCTTGTACCAACAGCTCCTCACTCACTTTCTGCCTCATTCATCTCAGTCATCATTGACTTTCAGTTTATCCTACTTTCCCTTCGATACTTTACTTTTGTTCCCGACCACTTTCGGATGTCCACTTGGAAACTGCAGTTTTTTCAAACGAAATTCTGGAGAATGCACGTCACTCTTTGGGATAGGCTTCACTGCGCAACCATAATTACTCAAGAGATTGAGATGGTAAGTTATGTTACATCGTCCTCGAAGTGCTCAACACAGTGATACAGCCATGATGTCGATAGGGAGGGAGTTCCAAGAATTAGACGTAGCGACATTGAATGAACAGCGAGATAGTTTCAGCTTAGAAAGGCGAGATCCTTAGAGGGGATTTGCAGTGACGATTTATTCGTGTATGTGCTGCCATGGCTGCCAGAGGATGTGGTGGAGGCTCCTACAATTGGAACATTTAAGAGGCATTTGAAATTGGATATGAGTAGGAAGGGATATGGGCCGTATGCTGGCAAGAGGGACCAAATTGGGTTGGGATTTCCGGTCAGCATGGACAGTTTTGAACAAAGGGTCTGTTTCCCTGCAGTACATCTCTATGACTCTATGATTCCAGTTGTTTGCAATCAATCACTGGATTCCTTCTGGCAGAACCGGGTTTGTGCTCTCTGTTGAAGCAGAAAATGGTTTTCATTCAGATTAGCCACAAGAAGAGAAATAAATCTTCATTTCCTGACTTGGAATTTTATCCAGGCCTGGGCGATTCAAACCCAGATTCTAAAGCAGGGACTCCACTGAAGTTGACAATAACCCTTTCGACCTAACCTGTACAAACTCTTGTGCCTATCGTTCTTTGTCCCCACATTTTGAAGCACCGGTCCTTGCCATGGGTGGTGAAGGAGCTAACTACTGCATCGCAGAAAAACCGTGGGGTCAGAGACCCGATCGATCTGTCATGCAGCGGGGATTGCATTGCTCAGAACAGACGTGTTTGCTGTGTGGGGCTGAAATTGAGCTCGATCACACACAGATACGGTGTAACAGCTGCCAGCAGATGTGGAGACGGTTGGGACAGTTTCATTCACACTCCGGGGAAAAGACTGGATCCTAAATTCAGGGGAGCTAAGTGTCACAAATAGAAGGATGAAAATTGGTTTGGGAACGATATGAGTCATGACCGAATGGCGGGCAGACCAGACGGGCTGAAAGCTCTAACTGTCCTCCGATGCCTTCTGGTCTCCGACCATCCAGTATCTTAGGAAATAGAAACAGAGTTAATCGTGCATTTCGAAGTCCTCCTCTCATAACTCGGCGAGGTGAGAGATGGAACAGTTCTGCTATTAAATTTTGAGACTGGAAGAATGTTTGGAGATGGAATAATAAAAGAGAAACTGAGTATAAAGTTGAGAGTCAGGAGATATTCAATGAAAAGGTAGACGGAGATGGACATGGAGTAATAAGTGTCACTGGTCTTGAAGACTTAACTCGGTTTTCCATTCCAAGATTCTACCAGACCTGCTGAGATTTTCCCGCAATTTCTTTTGTTGGTACTGAAGCAGAAGGGAAAAGTCTGATCCTGGACCAATCAGCTATGTCTGCTCTGTGGACGTTTGAATTCCCTGTTCGAACAAATCACTTCTAACTCACACGGAAACCTCACTATCCTGCATCACCCCCATCCCCTGTTACTGACAATAAGCTGTTCATTACGTAAACACATGTGGGTACACAACAGCATCATTTACCGAGTGAACTGGGAAAATTTCAGGGAGATTTCCATTCGGTTTCCATCAGAGCATTCTCATTCACTTAATTCTATTGCAGCACCATTTGACATGCAGCTGTCACTGTCATGTGGCCATTCGCATTCGACGTCTCTGGACATTTTGGTTGGGGCACGTTTGGAATGGAACCTCACGTTTTGGAAGGGACATCGTTTATAGCATATTCAGCTGAACTGATAACCTTGTCTCTTGCACCTGCAGTACAGTGGAGACAGTTTTCACTCAGAAACCAAGAGATGATCAAAAACGGAGGAAAAAATGTGTAAACAAAACAAGCTTCAGCGAGCGAATTTGCTCTTGCAACAGTAAAGGAGAGCGGCAAACCTATTAACAAACAACAGCGCCCTGCGTGGGTCTCGACCCCACACCATTGAGATTAAAGGTCTCAAGCTCTACCGACTGAGTGTACCAGGATAGGATTGGTGTTGGTTAATTTATCTTTTCATACCGAGTTTCATTCAGCTGACACTACAATTTTCAAAAATCTCGTTCATTCCTCCCCATTGCAAATAACATTATCCAAGTCTTTCAATTCTCAGATTTATTCCTTCAGACCATGACAATCCATTTAGGCCTTGCCCCTGGATTTACGATTCTCTGTTAATATTTTCAAATTTTGAGCCTGATCCTTAGGTCGCCGAAGTGATTCCCAGACACTCTGGCAGATTGCAAATCAATCGGGAAAATACCTCAGGAAACCAAATCATTTCTGATTAGAGTGTAGGGAATCCCATCTGCTGAAGATACAGAGTCCTCACAATCAACACTTTCTTTGTTCGACCTGCCTACAAAGTTTACCACTTCTAATATTCGAGAACGGAATTCTGATTATAAAATGTTTTAAAAACAGGAACAATCTTCTGAAGCCATTTCCAGTTTGAATTAGAATGTTTTACCCTTTCACACGGTAACAGCCGTTCCTGAGGAAGGAGTTTCCATGAGCTGTGTCCCAGGGCTGGGCAGGAAGCCGCTGATTGAAACTGCAGTGGCCCCTTTCTGTTGGCAGCTGGGGCTTGTAGAGAGTGGAGTCACATTTTGCTGCACGTGACCGTCTCACTCATTGCGGACTCAGGGTCAATCATGGATGAGTTCTCGTGGTTGTATTGTCAGCACATGGTCGCTCTCAATACTTGATGTGAAATATTTGATGCCCTGTGCTCTTTTTGGGCTAGGACAACCAACATTTCAGCCAAATGCTCTGACCATTTGAGACACAGCAACTGGCAGCAAAATTGTGCGTGTACACATCCAAACGCACAGTGATCGAGAGGATGTGGACAGCAGTAGTTCTCATTATTTTAAGAATCAGTTGCTCATGTTCCCGTGTTTATCGCAGAGAGGGTGAGAGACCCGAGGAGTAACAAACACACCCATAAAGCAATATCAGGACCTGCGTAGCTCTGTCATAAAAAGCTGCCTGCAGTTGTTCTATTGCAAAGTTGGGTTTCAAACCCACGACGCAATAGAGACTGGATCCTTAACGCAGCACATTAAACCTCTCTGGATTAATCGTGCTGGAAGAGCACAGCAGTTCAAGCAGCATCCGAGGAGCAGTAAACTCGACGTTTCAGGCAAAAGCCCTTCATCAGGAATACAGGTTTTCGCCCGAAACGTCGATTTTACTGCTCCTCGGTTGCTGCCTGTACTGCTGCGCTCTTCAGCACCACTAATCCTGAATCTGGTCTCCAGCATCTGCATTTGTTGCTTTTACCTACATTAAACCACTCGGCGACGCTCCCTGACGATAATTAAGCGCCAATCCTGTCAAGACTAATGTTTCAGCATCGCTTCACTTCAGGCAATTTCCCCTGGCACTTTCTATATATACCTTAGCATAATTAAAAAACATATTTACAACGATTTGAAAGGTTTGCAGGTGTGGACATTATTGAGAAGCTGAATATTCTTCGACAGTTTTCCCCGGAGCTTCAGGCCTGAGGGATGTTCTTGGAAAAGTTTACAAAATCATGAGGTAGACGAACAGAGAACATAGTCAATCTACATTTTTTCAGAAGTCACATGAATTTACAGTGAGATAGCATAGGTTTAATGTGAGAGCCGTACAATTTGAAAGGGACGTGAGCGACACTTGTTTTTAATACAGACATTTTTGTGCGTGTGGAATAAATTGCAACATTTAGTGGCAGAGTTTGGTGCACTCACAACACTTCAAAGGCATCTAAATGGGTATGCAGACAGGAATTGTTCGGAGAGATAAGGGACAAATATTGACAAATATGTTTAGATTAGTTACGGTCATCTGTTCAACAGGTGCAAGGTGGATAGGAAGGTTTGCTTCCTTGCTCGGTAATTCTGTGACACTCCAGTACCTGACAACAGTTTGAATAGACCACTTGCAAAAACGCATGCTGTTTGTTACTAAGTCAGCGTGTTTGAATTTTATTTTTTTCTTGAGGCGTAATGTTTTGAAATGACACAGAGAGGAATGTTTTCCAGACATTTACAGACAATGACCATTCTCCTTGATACATTCCCAAGTTCTCCATCAAATAATTTCGTTGACTAAAAAAAAACCTCACAAATCGTGTTATCCCCTTAACTCTCCAGTGAATCCAAAAACTGACAGCTCTTAACGTGGACCAGGTGCAAAACTCAAAAGGCAGAGTCATTATCAGACACGCAAACTCATTACTTCTGTCTGTGGGGCAGTGCGAGACGTGTATGTCAAGAGCTGCTCACACAAATAACACCGAAGCAATTCCAAACGGAGCTTCCTGACATTCTGGAGATTTAGTGCATTGCCAAGTAACAGAAAGTGCTCAAGTAACATTAAACAAAACAGAAAAATGTACCATGCAAAGTGAATATTACCAATTACATTCTCGATTAAATTAGGTCAACAATGCGCTGGTGCCTCCATCTGATCGAGCGAGCCAATCTCCAGCCTCCCTCACCAGGACAGTAATGAAGGAAATGAGAGAAATATAACAAAGTTTCACGTTGCGATTGCCCACCTTTTCGCCACAACAACAAAAAACGAGGGAGCAGACTCAGTGCAGGATCTGGCTTCATAACAGCGGTGAAATAACGACGTCCACTCACTTTCAGGGAAAACTGTGAACAATTCACATTGTCCAGAATATGAATACACAGCGCAGGCTGTTTAGTTCCCATATTCTACTGCTGCCCCGACATTCATACGATAATGTACCTTTCAAAGAGAGCGTTTGTAGCTGTGGAATGACAGTGGCAGCTGTTTCCCCTCACTCTTACTGCCGGCCTTGGTCGTGTAGGGGCTGCAATTCTCATCTTACACGCGGTAGTTGAGTGTGCAATTCTCTGTTGTGGAAAAGCGGAGTGTTTTGGAGCAGAAAGATGTGAAGTTCGGATGCTTCTGGAGTTCTTGTTGAAAAGTTCGGTGACGCTAGGAAGATGGATTGCAGACTTTTCGTCCCTTTCTGGGTGACATTCTCAGCGCTGCAGAGGTTCCTGTGAAGCGCTGCTCTCATGTTTTGGTACGAATGCATTTGGTTTCATTCCTGCTGCTGCCGTTTGTTGGGATTGCAGATTGGGTCCAACGGATGGAATCCGTGGATGAGTGCCCTGCTTCCATGAATTGTCTGCCTGTCTTCTGCTTGCCCTGTCCTTTATTGTTGTGCTATTCTAGCCGAATATGTGGCCCCTGCCGTTTGTACGTATTGCTACTAGGGACTGCTGGACTGACGCCCACACAAAGTCTTTGCCAAGAACCAATATCCACCCACCTTCATTCGCAAATGCATGGCATACAAAGTTTGCAACGTGGATTTGCTATGAGGTAATTTTTAAATCATGCTTCCCTGTGATAAAAACAAATTCTGGAAAATGATATCCAGATTCCTCCGAACACTCGGACATATAACAGCACAGAAACCGAGGGACTCACTCAGACAACAACTCACGAGAAAACAAGGCCCAATACCCCATCATGTGCAGTTCAAACGTGGTTGACGAGATTCCACGCAGGGACTGCACGAAACACGACATAGGAGAAAGAGGCTGACACTAGAGAACTGCATTCATAATTTCATCTGGACTGTAAAAACGCCTTGGACAGCTGTTCCTTGCAGTTATGCACAGAATATTGAATGTCTCTGATTCCAGGGCTTGGAATTCGGATAATATGATAGTCTGCAGCACTGGTTACTTCCTTGTGTGAGGTAACTCCTGATGGAACACATGTCATACTCTATTGCTCATTGAGAAATACATCCAAAATAGGAGCTTCGAGCAGCATTTCTGTTGTCCTTCTAGTGCTGTCCTTGACATGCCCTGTGGCACTGCACTTATTCTGTGTTTCCTGAGGGTTCGGCACATGGTTCCACGATCGTTTTATAGGCAGAAATCTGCATTTTCGCTTCAATAACGGGTGTATGAAGCGTAGGTCCACCATTCTCTATTCCATTTTTCTCTTCTTTTGCACAACTGCTATACAGTAAAGGATCAATTAATATTGAAAGATGATATACAGAGGCGTGTGAAATACCGAAGTTTTAATGACATTTATGCAATGGTGAGAGAATTACCTTGATTCAGGAAATAAGGATGTAAAGTCTGTTTGGCTGGAGTTGAGGAACAGTGAGGAATGGACTCACAGCATGTGTAGTTTACAAGCCCACTCGCAGTAACCACAAAGCGAAATAAATCGTACAAGGGGAAAAATGCGTGTGAGTGACAAAAATGGCAGTAGTCATGCGTGATCTTAACTTCCCATCTAAAACTCTCGGTTCTATTGTAAAAACGTTTGGAGAACCAAAATCAAAAAAAATCCCACATGTCCCATAAAACATCACGAGGGATATCTTGGTAATTGATTACTCTACTGGTGACTTAATTTTCCTATTTTCTTGCAAACCATCTCTTTAATTGTGAGCATCAGAAAAGGCTTTGTTTTGCCAGCAAGAAATAAATATGTGATTAACCTTTGTTCGTTTCATGTATAAGAACACTGAGACTCCTCTGCACCGCACTTCTTTTTTTTTCTATCGATTTTAACACTAGTGTGTCTTTTGATTCTTCCCAACAAAGTATATGACCTCGCATTCCTTACGTGAAACTGCATCTGCCAAGAATACTCTAATTGTTGGAGGGAATCCTGAGGAACAGAATGTACATGTATTTGGAAAGGCAAGGACTGATTCGGGATTATTAACATGGCTTTGTGCGTGGGAACTCATGTCTCACAAACTTGATAATTTTTTTGAAGAAGTAACAAAGAAGATTGATGAGGGCAGAGCAGTAAATGTGATCCATACGGTCTTCAGTAAAGTGTTCAATAATGTTTCCCATGGGAGACTGATTGGCAAGGTTAGATCTCATGTAACAGCAGTGGACCTAACACTAACCCTTGTGTTACGGCGCCAGGACCTAAACACCAAGAAGAACATGTTCCATCAACTACAACACTGTTTTCTGTTGGCAAGCCAATTACTGATCAAAGCTGGAAACTCTCCCATAATTCCATTCCTCCGCATTTTGTATCAAAGCCTATTGTGGGGAAACTTATCGAACAACTTGCTGAAACCCATATACACCACATCAACCGGGTTACTGTCATCTACCTGTTTGGTCACTTTGTCAAAAAAGTCAACGAGATTCGTTAGGCAAGGCCTAACCATCACAAAACTGTGCTGACTGTCCCTGATCAGATTATTCTTTGCGAGATGGTCATAAATCCTATCTATAATAACCTTTTCCAACACGTTACCAACAACTGCAGTGAATTCACTGGTCTGTAATTACCAGGGTTGTCTCTACGAAACCTTTTGCACAAGAGAACAACATATGCTATGCTCCATTCCACGGGCTCTATTCCTGTAGACAACGATGATTTGACGATTAATTCCAAAGGCTCATCAATGTCTTCCCTTGCTTCCCAGAAGGTTCCTAGGACAGATCCCATCCGGTCCAGGGGACTTGTCTGTTTTCACAATCTTCAGTATTTCTATTACCTAATCCTTGTGAACCTCAATCTCTACTACACTAGACGCAAGTATCTCTGTATCTTCCACGCCAACGTTTTCATTTTCTATAGCGAACACTGTCGAAAAATATTAATTTAGAGCTTCCCCTATCTCCTCTGACTCCACACAAAACTTCCCACTATTATCCTTGATTGTCCCAAATTTAACTCTCGTCATTCTTAGAAATAATGCTTTAAATACAGAACATTTCTGATGAAGAACTCGAATTTCCCAAGTCTAATCAAATTATCGGTCTGGTTTGCAAGATAAGCGTTCTGAACATCGAGTACAAATTGTTGCAGCGGGAAAGCATTCACAACGTACGTCAGCAGGACACGAACCTACGTGGGGAAACCCCAAAGAACTTCTCATCATTCAGCTTAACCACGCGGCCATGACTACAGACAAAGCTGCAACGTTGAGCAGTGACCAAATCAGCCGATATCTCATTGAAAGCTGCCGCTGACTTGATGAGTTAAATGCTTCCATCTCCTTTCATACCTTTGCAGTCATTTGTAAGGTGCGAGACACCAATGTAAAAGAAGAAAAGCACAATGTTTGGAAAAGATATTTGCAGCAAAACTGAGTCAAAATAATTTATTGAAAGGAAAATCACACTCGGCAATTTGCTAGACCTCTTTGCGAACATGACCAGCAGAGGTAATCAAGGGAGCTCTTGATCTGAGTATTCTTGGACATGAAACAAACAAAGGTTAGTGACATATTCATTTCTTTTTTTAGCGAACGAAATGGTCTTTCCTGATGGTTACAATGAAAGAGATGGTTCCCAATAAAAGACAGAGATTAAGTCGCTTGTAGTTACACTTCAATGTGATACGATTCACTTTCAGCCCCTAATTACCCCAGAGATGGAGGGGGTGAGTTACTTTTCTTCACTCTTCAACTCGACAGCATGGAGGTACAGACATGAAACCGCTAGAGATGGAGTTCTTGAATTGGGAACCAGCGACACTGAAGGAACGAGGCAAAAGTGAGGACTGCAGATGCTGGAAACCTGATTTTAGATCAGAAAATTTTGGAAAAGGACAGCAGCATCCGAGGAGCAGGAAAGTCGATGTTTCTGTTGCCAGTCTTTCTGCGTTCCGCAAACAATTTTCGTTTTTGGCTCAGATTTCCAGCAACTGCAGCTATTTGTTTTATGTTAACATTCATAATGTTGTGGACAAAACCAATTACCTGCTCGCATCGGAAAATCGGCAGAAGTACTGGGACACCGACATGTTAGCTCAACAATACAACCATTCCATGAGCCGGAATACGATCCGGGCCACGGTTCTGAGAGTATCGAATCCTCACAAGTAAATAACAAGACAAGGCGATAGATACTGTCGTATTTGGCGTAAGTAAAACACCCTTTATGAACATTTTCCTTGCAGATTATTTTCAACTTGTCTTCGTAGATTTACAAAGTGGGAAAAGGCCATTCCGCCTGTGTGCATCGCGGCTAATCAGAGAGCCAATCATTCCAGTCGCAGTTTCCAACTTTGGCCCAAAGTCTCGTGTGTTCTAATGTTCCCAGTGCAAATGTCAATGACTTTATCCTGTGTTCTTAAATGGCACAATAATGGGGCAGATGTGTGACCTTTGCACAACGACTTGTAACTCTTTTGAGGAACTCATGCTCATTTTCACCCACAAAGGGAGACACACAGAAAGATTCCCCTAAAGCGACAGAGGTCTCCGTTGTGGTGAGCTGGAATTTGAAATGGATAATAGGACAAATGCAAGTTTCAAATGTGGAGGCACAGAAGCGACGTCCCGGCAGGGCATCACAGGGGAGTGTCAACGTGGGGCACGGTTAAAGTCGGACATTCCCCTCGAGCCAGGTAGGACTCGAACCTACAATCTTCTGATCCGAAGTCAGACGCGTTATCCATTACGCCACTGGCCCAACAGACGCGCTCACCGCTGGCAGAATGTCGATATGTAATGCCATGGACTTTCACGGAATCAGAATTAAAAAGGTGAACAAGCAGCGAAGAAAATCACCAACACTGCTTCACTTCGAAGTTTCCAATTTGTGAAGCAGTGCCTTTCACTGGCAAAGGAGAAACATTTGTCCTCAGCTGCCTGCTTCAGGGTCGCCTCCTTCTCTGCTGGAAGTTTCCATCGTTTTATTCGCAGTCCCGACGCGATTTCATGATCCACTCCAGTGAAAACGTGTCATGGTGTCGTCTAAGCAAGACCCTGCCGAAACTCTGCGAGAGACATCTGGTCATTTCGAGCTCAGGATGTGGAATTAGACGAGCTGCGTGACACCTTTTATTGGCGCCGCCACTTCACTGCAAATTAGCGGCTCAAAACGAGCCGTTGTTAGCATCAGCTTGATTTGTACCTTCCTGTCGTGCATTTGCTGAACAACATCAGATAGATCCCGTCCGGCCCAGCTGACTTATCTCTTTTCACACTCTGCAGTATTTCTAATATCTCTTCCATGTGAACCTTAATCTCTTCTAGTCTAGACGCAAGTATCTCTCTATCTTCCTCGCCAACATTTTCATTATCTATAGCGAACTCTGTCGAAAAATATTTATTTAGTGCTTCCTCTATCTCCACTGACTCCACATACGACTTCCCACTATTATCCTTGATTGTCCCAAATTTAACTCTCGTCATTCTTTTAGTGCTCACATACCTATGGAAAGCCTTAGGGTTAACCCTGATCCTATCTGCCAACAACTTCTCATGTCTCCTCCTGGTTCTTCTCAGCTCTCTTTTTAGGTCTTTCCTGATATCGTTGGAACCCTCGAGCGCTCGAACTGAGTTTTCACGTTTTCTCCGAACATAAGACTTCTTGTTCTTCTTGACCAAGGTTTCCACTTCCATAGTAAAGCACGGCTCACGCGTTCAATATCTTACTCCCTCCCTGACAGGTACATACTTATCTAGGACACACAGGAGCTTTTCCTTGAATAAGCTCCACATTTTTAATGTGCTCACCCCCTACAGTTTCCTACCCAACTCTACGAATCCTAAATCTTACCTCATTGCATCGTGATTTCCCTTCCACCAGCTGAAACTCTTGCTCCGTGGAGTACACCTATCCCTTTCCATCACGAAAGTAAACCTGAGAGAATTGTGATCGATGTCTCCACAGTGTTCACCTACTTCCAGATCTAAAACCTGGCCAGGCTCGTTACCCAGTCCTAAATCGAAAGTGGCTTCTTCCCTTGAAGGCATGTCTACATATTGTGTCAGGAAGCCCTCCCGCACACAGTGGACAAAAACTGACCAATCTATAGTACTCGTACTGAAGTAATCTCAGTCAATATTTGGATATTGTCTTGAGTGTTCCAGAGTTTTTCATTGTCCCACAGTCCAGATGAAGTTTGTATTCCTCGCGTCCGGGAGCGAGAATTCTTTCAATGTCTCAGATCAGTTCCTGTGCCGAGAAGATCAGAGTCAATGTCCCTTCCTCTACTCGGACTGACAATTTACACTTCTTCAATCTCCTATGATTCCATTTCCCAAAGGGTTTCTCAAGATTTCCAAAGCTGGAGCCTAAATTATATGGTTTGCTTCCTAAACATTTTTCCAACTGCCAACTGACAATATTTTCACAGTAACTCTTCACAATTCTCTGGCTTGCACCATGTCCAGGGATGAGAAGTCCCGTTTGGTGGAGAGAGTTCCGAGGCTGGTGAGTTTCACTTTGGAACAAAGATGGTTAAGTGGCAATTTCCTGCGGTCGTTTGTAATGATGGCAGAGGGAGCGGTGGGGAATGAGTACTCTGACGAGTAGGAGGAAGTGTTGCCAATGACCAGAGTCAGAGAACAGAGGACATGGGATGAAAGGAATCTAATGAAAAGCAACTCCTCTGCTCAGGGCGTTCAATAACTACTGCAGAAACCCGATGTGTCGAGCAGTGTATCTGGAAAGAGAAACAGAGATAATGTTTTAAATGTGGAGCATTTCTGATGAAGAACTCGAGTTTCTCAAGTCTACTCAAATTACAGGCCTGGTTTGCAAAACAGGCTTTCTGAACTTTTGAATAGTTCCATTCAGGAAAGCATTCATAACGTAGTCAGCAGGATTCGAACCTACGTGGGGAAACCCCAATGGATTTCTAATCCATCGCCTTAACAACTCGGCCATGACTACAGACAGCACCGCCTCCTGAGCATTGACCAAATCAGCCGTGATCTCATTGAAAGCTGCCGCTGACATGAGTAACATGTTTCCATCTCCATTCATACCTTTGCTGTCATTTGTAATGTGCGAGACACCAATGTAAAAGAAGAAAAGCACAAAGTTAGGACAAGATATTTGCAGCTAAATTGCTTCAACATTATTTATTGAAAGGAAAATCACACTCGGCAATTTGCTCGACCTCTTTGCGAACATGACCAGCAGAGGTAATCAAGGGAGCTATTGATCTGAGTATTCTTGGACATGAAACAAACAAAGGTTAGTGACATAATCATTTCTCTTTTTAGCGAACGAAATGGTCTTTCCTGATGGTTACAATGAAAGAGATGGTTCCCAATAAAAGACAGAGATTAAGTCGCTTGTAGTTACACTTCAATGTTTTACGATTCACTTTCAGCCCCTAATTACCCCAGAGATGGAGGGGGTGAGTTACTTTTCTTCACTCTTCAACTCGACAGCATGGAGGTACAGACATGAAACCGCTAGAGATGGAGTTCTTGAATTGGGAACCAGCGACACTGAAGGAACGAGGCAAAAGTGAGGACTGCAGATGCTGGAAACCTGATTTTAGATCAGAAAATTTTGGAAAAGGACAGCAGCATCCGAGGAGCAGGAAAGTCGATGTTTCTGTTGCCAGTCTTTCTGCGTTCCGCAAACAATTTTCGTTTTTGGCTCAGATTTCCAGCAACTGCAGCTATTTGTTTTATGTTAACATTCATAATGTTGTGGACAAAACCAATGACCTGCTCGCATCGGAAAATCGGCAGAAGTACTGGGACACCGACATGTTAGCTCAACAATACAACCATTCCATGAGCCGGAATACGATCCGGGCCACGGTTCTGAGAGTATCGAATCCTCACAAGTAAATAACAAGACAAGGCGATAGATACTGTCGTATTTAGTGTAAATAAAACACCCTTTATGAACATTTTCCTTGCAGATTATTTTCAATTTGTCCTCGTAGATTTACAAAGTGGGAAAAGGCCATTCCGCCTGTGTGCATCGCGGCTAATCAGAGAGCCAATCATTCCAGTCGCAGTTTCCAACTTTGGCCCAAAGTCTCGTGTGTTCTAATGTTCCCAGTGCAAATGTCAATGACTTTATCCTGTGTTCTTAAATGGCACAATAATGGGGCAGATGTGTGACCTTTGCACAACGACTTGTAACTCTTTTGAGGAACGCATGCTCATTTTCACCCACAAAGGGAGACAAACAGAAAGATACCCCCAAAGCGACAGAGGTCTCCGTTGTGGTGAGCTGGAATTTGAAATGGATAATAGGACAAATGTGGAAGCACAGAAGCGACATCACAGTTTAGCGTCAACGTGGGGCACAGTTAAAGTCAGACATTCCCCTCGAGCCAGGTAGGACTCCATCCTACAATCTTCTGCTCCGAAGTCAGACGCGTTATCCATTACGCCACTGGCCCAACAGACACGCTCACTGCTGGCAGAATGTCGATATGTAATGTCATGGACTTTCACGGAATCAGAATTAAAAAGGTGAACAAGCAGCGAAGAAAATCACCAACACTGCTTCACTTCGAAGTTTCCAATTTGTGAAGCAGTGCCTTTCAGTGGCAAAGGAGAAACATTTGTCCTCAGCTGCCTGCTTCAGGGTCGCCTCCTTCTCTGCTGGAAGTTTCCATCGTTTTATTCGCAGTCCCGACGCGATTTCATGATCCACTCCAGTGAAAACGTGTCATTGTGTCGTCTAAGCAAGACCCTGCCGAAACTCAGCGAGAGACATCTGGTCATTTCGAGCTCAGGATGTGGAATTAGACGAGCTGCGTGACACCTTTTATTGGCGCCGCCCCCGGAGCATTGACCAAATCAGCCGTGATCTCATTGAAAGCCTCCGCTGACTTGAGTTACATGTTTCCATCTCCATTCATACCTTTGCTGCCATTTGTCAGGTGCGAGACACCAATGTCAAAGAAGAAAAGCACAAAGTAAGGACAAGATATTTGCAGCCAAATTGAGTCAAAATTATTCATTGAAAGGAGTTATTGATCTGAGTATTCTTGGATATGAAACAAACAAAGGTAATGACATACTCATTTCTTTTTCTGGCGAAGGAACTGGTCTTTCCAGATGCTCACAATGACATAGATTTTTCCCAATTAAAGAAGGCAAATAAGTCCCATCTCACGCTGACACCATCGTGAGCGCTGCTGTTTCACAATGCCACGGAGTCAGGGTCAATTCCCGCCTCAATCAACTGAATGTGTGGAGTTTGCACAATCTCCCTGTGTCTGCGTGCGCTTGCTCTGCTTTTCTCCCACAGTCCAAAAATGTACTGGTTTGTTGAAATGGCCGTGCTAAATTGACGTGGTTAAAGGAGAGGAATGCATTTGGGCTCGGGCGGGTCGGTGTGGAGTTGCTGGGCTGAAGGACCTGTTTGCACATTGGAAGTATTCTGATCTACAGTAGTCAATGACCAAGGTATGGCGCACGTTGTTCGGTGGGGCATGTATGAGTTTTCGATTGTTTTTCTTCAAAGTTTCTTCACAATTCAAACAGGAGAGGAATAAGGGAAATGAATGTCTCCCATAATTCTTGCCTTCTTTTATCATTCACAGGCGGTATTTTTTCCTGTACGTTTTTTGTTACACTGTGGTTACTGTTAGTGTTCTTGTAACCTGCACCGGCTGGTTTCCTCTTTCTTCAATGTTCCTCATCTCTACCCAAACACACTTTCCATCCTTATCTCCTGTATCAAAGTGATCTCTAACCATTGCATAATTGCGACGGAAAGTGAGCTTTTCACACGCCTGTGTATATTATTTCCCAATATTAATTGATCGTTTACTGTGTTGCAATTGCGCACGAGAAGAGGAAAACAAAATCGAGGCCGGTGGTCCTGGATTTCAAACGCACGTAATTGCAGCTCAAACGCAGATTACTGCACACAATGCGATCACGGAAGCATGCACCGAACCGTCAGGAAGCAAACAATAAGTACAATGCTGTCTGTCATGTCAGGAACAGGACTAGAAACACAACAGAAATACGTCTCTTCGGTACTATTTTGGACATATTTCTCAATGAGCTATCGTGTTTTACATATGTTCCATCGGGAGTTACCTCACACAAGGAAGTAACCAGTGCTGCAGACGGTCATATCATCCGAGTTCCAAGTCCCGGAGTCAGAGACACTCAGATCCCTGTGTGTACCTACAAGGAACAGCTGTGCATGGGGTTTACAGGGTAACTGAACTGCCTGAACGCAGCCCGATGGTCGTCTGTCTGCTTCTCCTCTATCGTTTTATGTGCAGTCCCTGCGTGCAATCCTGTTAACTACGTTTGTCTGGCACAAGTCGGGCATTGGTCACTTGTCTCTGAGAGAGGCTGTTGGTTTATGTGTTGTGATAATTCCGAGTGTAAGGAGGAATCTGGCTGTCAGTTCCTAGAAACTTACTATAATAAATGGAAGCGTGCTTTTTAAATTGCCGCGTGGCATATACTCGTTGCAAAGTTCGTGCACTGCGAATCACGTTGCGGGACTATCCAATTTTGGCAAAGAATTTGTGTGGCAGTCATGAGTTGCCACGACCAGCTATCCCGAGTAGCAATACGGACAAATGGCAAGAACAACAAATTCGGTTAGAGCAGCACACGGTTAATGTGTCAGTGCAAACAGAAGGCAGCCAGAAGATTTCTGGGTGTAGGGCAATCACCCAAGGAACCTTTTCATATGAAAGTCTGTGCATCAGTAGAACCTGGGACCAAAGTAATCTACATTGGTTATTCATATTGCAGACAACTTGCTTTGTTCCTCGTTTACTCTGAAAGTGAATAGACATAGATATTTCACCGTTATTTCGAAAGAAGATCCTGCATTGAATCTGTTCACCGTTTTTTGATGCTGTGGCAAAAAGGTGGGCAATCGCGATGTGAAACGTTGCTGTACTTTCATTTCCTTCATTACTGTCCTGGTGAGGGAGAAAGGTGATTGGCTCTCTCGATCAGATGGGGGCACCGGCGCATTGATGGCCTAATTTAATCACGGATATAATTGGAAATGTTCACTTTTAATGGTTCGTTGTTGTGTTTTGTTTTATGATACTTGAGCACTTTCTGGGACTTGGCAATACACTAAATCTCCAGTAGGTTTGGAATTGCATTGCCGTTATTTGTGCGAGCAGTTCATGTCAGAGAGGACTCACAGTGCCTCACAGACAGCACTTAAGCTTCGGTGTGTCTGATCATGGTACTGCCTTTTCAGTTTTGATTCTGTTCCACGTTAAGAGCTTTCAGTTTTTGGATTCGCTGGAGAGCAATGTGGGTAATGCGATACGTGAGGTATTTTTCTTCAGCCAATATCTTTGATGGCGAACTTGGGAAAGTGTCAAGAAGGATGGTCATTGGCAGCAAATATCCGGAAAACCTTCATCACTGGATCGGTTGGGCTCATCCACCCTCCAAACAAAATAACCAAACTCGCTGGCTGAGTAACAAACAACATGCGTTTTTTTTTTTGCAAATGGTGTATTCAAACTGTTGCCGGTGGCTGGAGCATCTCAGACTTGTCCAGAATGGAAACAAATCCCGCGATCCAACTTGCCCTTGCTGAATAGATAACCGAAATTAATCCATACATTTCTGCCAATATTTGTGCCTTATCTCTCCGAGGTCTTCCTGTCTATACACCCATTCAGATGCCTTTGAAATGTTGTGAGTGCACCAGACTCTGCCACTAAATGTGGCAAGTCATTCTACACGCACAAAAGTTCTGTGTGAAAAACATGTGTCCGTCACATCCCTTTTCAATTTTTCCTCTCTCACGTTAAACGTTTGCCATGTAGATTTGAACTCGCGTGTCTTGTGAAGAAGTGCTCCCTGACTATTTACTCTGTCTGTCTTCCTCATGATTTTATAAGCTTCTGTGAGGTCAAACATAAGCACTGAAGCTCCTGGGAATCTGACGAAGCCTATTCAGTTTCGTTCTCATGTCCAAGCAGTGCAAACCTTGCAAATCCTTGTAAAGGTTTTCTAAACATACACTTGCAAGAAGTTTGTCCAGCTGCAGCACTTGTTTGACCGCGTGGCCACTCTGGAGCTGCGGGTGGACTCACTGGATTGTCAGAAATTCTGGAGAGTTATATTGCCTCCCAGGTGCTCAGGCCAGGGATGTCGCCCATCGGCTGAAGAACATTCGAAAAGGAGATCGTGAACAGCCAGTTGTCTTGGTGCATACAGGCACCAACAAAAAAAAACGAGATGAGGACCTGCAGGGAGAATTCAGGGAGCTAGGAGAGAAATTAAAGAGGAGGACCTCAAAGGTAGCAATGTCGGAATTACTGCCTGTGCCATGTGACTGCCAGCGGAGAAATGAATAAAAAAAAACGGCACGGTGAACACGTGAGTTGAGGAATGGTGCTGCAGGGCGGGTTTCAGATTTGTTGGATTTTGTGACCAGTTCTGGGGAATGTGGAACTATAAGATAATTGATCTACATCTGAACCAGATGGGAACGTATGTCCTTTCGGGAGTTTTTGCTACTGCTGTTGGGGAGGTTTTATACCAATGTGGCAGGGGGCTGGGAACCACAAGATTAAACAAGTCGGCAGTGAGGTGGAAACTGGAAACGCTAAGAATCTGGATGATAGCATTAATAATGGGAAGAGTAGGCAGAGAGCAGATGAATGCAAAAGAACTGGTGGACTGAAATGCATCTAATTTAATGCATGGATAGAGACAGATGAATTGAGGGCTGAGGTTGGTACCTGGAATATGAGGTTATTGCGATCACAGAGATTTAGTTGATGGAAGGGCATGGTTGGCAACCAAATGTTCTGGGATATAGACGCTTCAGACGGGACAGGGAGGGAAGTAAAAGGGGAAGGAGTTGCATTCCTGGTCAGGGATGATCTCATGGCTGTGCGAAAGGAGGACACCATATAGGGCTTGGGTCGTGAGACACTATGGATGGAGCAGTGAAATAAGAAGGGTGAGGTTAGATATTTGGGGCTGTATTACAGAGAGCGTGAGGTGTAAGAAAAAATAGTTAAACAGACCATGGAAAGACGTAGAAGCAATAATTTAGTGTTGATTGGAGATTTCCGTTTTCCCAACATTGACAAGGATACTCTTAGTGTCAGAGGTCTGGATGGGATACCATTTGTAAGAAGCCTCCAGGTGAGTTTTCTGGAGAGGTATGTCAATAGTCCGACGAGGGAATAGGCCATATTGGAACTGATATTGGGGAATAAGCCAGGGCTGGTGATAGCAGTTGCCGTGGGTGATTTCTTTGGGAAGTGCCCAATATTCTGTAAGTTTTCGAATACTCATTGACAAAGATGAGAGTGGTCCTAAGGAAAGAGTACGAAACTGGGCCAAAGCTAATTATATCAAAATTATGCAGGAGGTCGGAAATGTGGATTGGGCACAGCTATTTGTACGAAAGTCCACAGTTCAAATGTGTCAGGCTTTCAAAGATAGGTTACATATAGTGCAGGATAGGCATGTCCCGTTGAAGGCAAAGGATTTGAGAACTGTTGATGACAGGACAATTGTACGACTCGCCAAGAGGAAAAGGGAAGCACACATATCGCCTCGGCAGCTCATAACATAATGGTCCCTGTCGGAACATGAGAAGAGTAGGACAAGTCTTAAACGAGGAATCAAGGGTGTTGAAAGGGGTCATGAAACAACTCAACGCTTGCACAATTAAGGAGAATCCTAAAGCCATTATTCATATATAAGATGCAAGCAGGTAACCAGAGAAAGGATTGGTACACTAAAGGAAAATTAAGGAAGGCTGCATGTCAAATCTGAGAGAGTGGGTAGGATTCTGAATGATTATTTTGCATCAGTGTTCACTGAGGAGAGGAACATGATGAATGTTGAGTCTAGAGGAAGACATTTGATTCATCTGGATCATGTTGACATAAGTAGGGAAGATGTATTGGGCAGGCTAGGAGTAATTAATGTGGACAAATCCCCAGGAACAGATGGGATCTATTCCTGGTTCCTGAGTGATGTGAGAGAGGAAATAGCTGGGGCCCTGACAGATATCTTCGTGGCATCCTTCAGCACAGGTGAGGTTCTGGCCGACTGGAACGTTGCTCATATTGTCCCCTGTAAAAGAAGGATAGTAGGGATATTCCGGATAACTACAGAACAATGGGCCTAACATCAGTGTTGGGAAAGTTGCTGGAGAAGGTACTGAGTGATAGGATCTATTCATATTTAGAAAATAATGTGCATATCAGTGAGAGGCATTGAGTTTTTCGGGGAAGTGCCTAAGTTGATAGATGAAGGAAAGGCTGTTGATGTCATATACATGCACTACAGTAAGGAGTTAGATAAGGTTCCCCATGGTAACCAAATACAGAACGTAAAGTAACATGGTGTGCAGGGTGTTCTAGACAGGTGGAGAAAGAATTAGTTGAGCAATAGGAGACAGAGTGGCAGTTGAATGGAGTTTCTGGAAATGGAGAAAGATGACCAGTAGTGCTCCACAGGGGTCAGTGTCGTGGTCACTTCTGTTTGTGATATACTTAAATGATCTGGAAGAGAGCACAGTTGCAATAATCAGAAAGTTTGCAGATGACACGAAGATTTCTGGACTAGCAGAAATTATAAGTGACTATTAAAGAATACAGGAGGATAAAGATATACTGGAAAGTTGGGCAGAAAAGTGGCAGCTGGGGTTCAAACCAGACAAATGTGAGGTGACGCATTTCGGTCAGTCTAATTCTAGATGGGGTTATACAATGAACGGAAGAGCTTTGGGGGAAAAAAGTTGATGGATAGAGAGATCTGTGAGTGCAGGTCCATTATACACTGAAGTTTGATGCACAGGTGGATAGAGTGGTCAAGCAGGCATAGAATATGCTTGGCTTCATGGATGGGGTATTGAATAAAATGGCTAAAAAGTCATGTTAAAACTGAACAATACATTGGTCTGACCACACTTAGAATACTGTGTAAATTTGTGGTCGCCACATTACAAAAAGGATGTGGACGCTTTGGAGAGGGCGTGTAAAAGGTTTCAACGGATGTTGCCTCATATGGATGGTGCAATCTAGGAAGAGAGGTTGAGTAGGTTATGTTTGATTTCATTAGAAAAAAGGAAAGTTTGAGGGAGACCTTTTTGAGGTTTACATAATCATGAAGGTTACAGACAGGGTAGTTACAGAAAAGTTTTATTTCCCAGGTTGAAGGATTAAATACCGACAGGTCACGCTTTCAAGGTGAGACGTGAAAAGTTTAAGAGGGATACACGCGGCAACTACTTGACACAGCAGGTGGTGGGTGTCTGGAGCGCGTTCCCAGCAGAGACGGAAGAGGTAATGACGGTAGAAATATTTAAGAGGCGTCTGGACAGATGCATGAGTCGGTGGGGAGCAGAGGGATACAGATGCTTAGGAATTCGGTGACAGGTTTAAACAGTAGATTTGGATCGGCTCAGGCTTGAATGGATGAAGGGCCTGTTCCTTGTCTGTACATTTTATTTGGTCTTTCTTCTTAAATTACGCCAATTTCATTACAAAATTTGCGAGGTCTAAGTGTCTGAAGTGAATCCATGCTGAAACACTAGTCATAACAAATCTGAGTGCTGGCTTTTATATGATAGTGTGGTCGAGCGGTCTAATGTGCTGGATTTTCAGCTTCAGTTTCTATCGAATGGTGTCTTCAAATACCAGCATCGTCAGTGAGCAACTATGTGAGAGAACTGCGCATGTGTGGATGCCTTTTAATTTGAGTGTTTGCAGTTCCTCAGTGTGCTTACCCTCTCGGTGATAAAATCAGCGACCGTCTCTGAAAACAACGCAAGTTCCTGCTGTCGGACAGATCCTCACATCCCGTCGGTAACTTTGCTTTTGGATATCTGCGTTGCCAGTTTCTGTATCTCAAATGGTCAGTGCATTTGGCTGAAATGATGGTGGTTCGAGCCCACCCAGGGAATAAGCCTCAAATATTTCGGCACAAGCATTTACCCCGACCATGGGGTTACACGCAGCAGAATACGACATCACTTTCTCCAAGCTCCCGATGCCAACAGAAAGCGGCCACTGTAGCATCAATCAGCGACTTTCTGCCAAGCCATGGGAAACAACTCATGGAAACTGCTCCCTTAGTAACAGCTCTTTCCGTGTGAAAGGAGCAAAACTTTCACTTTAAATTGGAAAGGGCTTCAGGACACTGGAATGTTGCTCCAGTTCTTGGAACGTGTTATAAATAAAACTCCTGACTTGATAATAAGAAGTGGTAAAGGTTTTAGGTAGAAAGAACAAATAAAGTGTTCATTCAGACGACTCTGTCTCGTCAGCAGATGGGAAATGCCCCAAAACTGGAAAGGGAAATGATTGGGTTTCCTTAGGTAATTGCCCGACTGATTTACTGTCTGCCAGAGAGATTGGAATTCACATCAGCGACAGAAAGGTGTGTGTAAAAATATGAAGATATTAAGGTTGAAACTTAAATCCCGGGACAAGTGGGGAATAGATTGTAATGCTTTGAAGGAATAACTGAAGTGAAAGGTGTGAATGATATTTTTGTGATTAGGAGGAATGAACTGGATCCTAACAAATTGCTGATGAATTATGCTCACAATGTCATAGCAAACTAATCCACAGTGCACCGTGCTTGGTTAGCTCAGTCGATGCAGTGTGAGATGCTTAATCTGAGGGTGGTGGGTGCAAGCCTCACAATGGGCGCTTTCACTGCTTCATACAATTCCGGCTCTTCGTTCCACGTGCAGTATTGTTGCTGCTTTCATTGACACATCTGTCCACCTGCTTTTGATCACACGTCGGTTTCTGAGTGAACACTGTTTCCATTTTACTGGAGGCGCCAGAGACAACTTTATCAATGCAGCCGAAAATAAAATGAATGATGTCCGTTTGAAAATGTGGGGTTCCAAACCAACCATGCACCACCCAAAGTGTTCAAAGGCACGGAAAGTGAATGGCCACTTGCGAGGGGTCTGACAGAGACGGTTCAATGTCACATGGGTCCTGAACCAATTTTCAGTGATTCAGATTGTTCTGATGGAAACCGAAGGGCACTCTCCCTCAACGTTTTGCAATTGCTCTTCTTGTGTTTAACGTAATGAACAGTATATTGTCAGTAACGAGAGTGGAGGTGCGACAGGATCGTGAGGTTTCAGTGTGGGACATAGACACAGTAAGTCAAATATTCCCAGAGCACGGGAGAGCTGTTTGGTCCAGGATCACTGCCATCTTCTGTTTCTAAACCAACATTTGAAATTGCTGGAAAATCTCAGCAGGTCTGGTAGCATCTTGGAAATATAAATCGATTTAAGACTTCGGGACAAGTGACACTTTATTTCCATGTTCATCTCCACCTGCTTTTGCGCACTCTTCTTTTTTATTGAATGTCTCCTGACTTCCAACTTTATATTCAGTTTCTCTTTTATTACTTCCTCTCCAACAATTTTCCCAGTCTCCAATTTTGCATCAGAACTGTTCCAACTTTCACATTGCCCAGGACTTCGAACTGAACAAATAACTGTTTCTATTTCCTTAGATAGCAGATGGCCAGAGACGGGAAGGCAGTGTGGTTCCAAAAACTCATCCATGATTCACCCCGAGTCCACAGGGAGCAAGACGGTTACACGCAGCAGAATACGACACCATGTTCTCCAATTCCCCCGATGCCAACTGAAAGCGGCCACTGCAGCTTCAATCAGGGCTTCCTGCCAAACCCTGGGACTCAGCTCGTGGAAACTCCTTTCTCATTAACTGCCCTTCCCGTGGGAAAGGAACAAAACTTCCATTTTAAATTGGAAACGGCTTCAGGAGATTGGAAGGTTGTTCCTGTTCTTGGAACGTGTTATAAAAAAAAACTCCTGTCTTGAAAATAAAAATTGGTAAACGTTTTAGGCAGGAAGAACAAAGAAAATGTTGATTGTGAGGACTCTGTCTCGTCAGCAGATGGGAAATTCCCAATACTGTAAACAGAAATGATTGGGTTTCCTAAGGTAATTTTCCGACTGACTTACTGTCGGCCAGAGTGACTGGAAATCACTTCATATGAAAATATTCGGGTTGAATCTTAAATGCGGGGAGAAGTGTTAAATAGATTGTAATGTTTTGAAGAAATAATAAAAGTGAAAGATGTGAATTATATTCTTTGTGATTGGCAGGAATGAGCTGGATCTTTGTAAATTGCTGTGCCAGGTGAATTGTGCTCAGAATGAAATAGCAAACTAATTCGTCGTGTGCCAAGTCTGGATATCTCAGTTCGGTGAAATGTGAGGTTTTTAATCAGAGAGTCGTGCGTCCAAGCTCCATAATAGTCGTTTTCACTGTTTAATAGATTTCCACCTTTTCGTTCCACATGCAGAATTGCAAACCAACGCTGGTGGAGCGTTCTTGTTGCTTTCGTTGACACATATCTCCTCCTGCTTTGATCACATGTCGGTTTTTGAGTGAAAACTGTCTGAACTTTACTGGAAATGCCAGAGACAACTTTGTCAGTGCAGCTGAAAATACTATGAATGATGCCCATTTCAAAACGTGAGATTCCACTACATCGGTGCACCAACCAAAGTGTTCAAAGACATAGAACGCGAATGGCCATTTGTTAGTGGTCTGACAGAGACGGCTTAATGTCTCATGCGTCCTGAACAACAATTAACTGATTCAGAATGTGCTGATGGAACAGAACGGAGCTCTCCCTGAACATTTTGCAATTGTTCTTGTTGTGTGCTCATGTAAGTTTATGTAATGAACAGTTTATTGCCAGTAACGAGGGTGGGGGTGGGGAAGCATTCTGAGGTTTCAGTGTGGGACAAACGTGATTTGATCGAACGGGTAAGTCAAATATTCCTAGAACATGGGAGAGCTGATTGGTCCAGGATCACTCCCATTTTCTGTTTCAGAATCAACAAATGAAATTGCTGGAAAATCTCAGCAGGTCCGGTCGCATCTTGAAAACGAAAACCGAATGAGATTTCGGGACTGGTGACACTTCTTTTTCCATATCCATGTCCCTCTGCCTTTTTTCAAACTTCCTTTTTATTGAATATCTCCTGACTTCAAACTTTATATTCAGATTCACATTTATTGCTTCCTCTCCAAACATTTTCCCAGTCTCTAAAATTGTATCATGCTTGTTCTATCTCTCACTTTGCCCAGGACTTACAACTGAACAAATAACTCTGTTTCTATTTCCTGAGATGCCAGATGGCCAGAGATTGGAAGACATCGGAGGACGGTTAGTGCTTTCAGAATATCTACTCTGCTCCGCCATTCGATCTTGGCTAATATCGTTCTTAACCCCATTCTCCAGTCCTGTCCCTGAACACTTACTCCCCAGTCTTAGGATCCAGTCTTTTTCCCAGAGTGGGTCCTTATCCGTCCTAAAACCCTCCACATGTGTTGGCAGCTGTTACACCGTGTCTACGTGTCATCAATCTCAGTTTCAGTGATTCTCGGCAAACACGAACTGTTCTGAGCAGCTCAGTCTGGTCTCTGGCCCCACTGTGATCCTGCGGGGGAGCAGTAATCATCTTCATCTACGGAAAGGAACGGCGCTTCAAAAAAAAAGGACAGAAAGAAAGATAGGCTTGTGTGTCAAGATATGTCGAGGTAATTGCTTTCTCACCTGGTCAGTAAACCTTACTCTGTATATCCCCACACATTCTAGCTGTTGTGCTGAAAGGGAATACAAGTACAATTAATTGCCATCTACGCTTTTATTCGATATATATTCTTCCTTGTTCTGAATATGTAGGAATGTTTCCAGCACTGATGGTCACCATTTCTAAGAGTGCATGCCGCGAGCCCTGATATTTTCTGGAGAGTAGCAGTATCAGTTTGTGTGAAAGTGTCCCAGTACAAAGCTTAGAAGAAACATTGTTGTTCCCTCTTTCCGGACGACAGTCTTTCATATCATGATCGATGGGGCTTTATTGCATATTCATCAGCAAGCCTTGTTTTGAATTTTCTCGCCCAATACTACTGTAGCGGTGGAAAGAATATAATTCTGAACACCTGCTGCGTGAATTTCATTTTCAAATTTCTATTCGCAGTGGTCCTTCATATGTGGCGATGTTTATATCACTGCTGGCCATCCTGTTTAAGAGTGCAGTTACATATGTTCCTCTGTCTTGGCGCTGCAGGGTAAACTGTCTACGCCTTTTCAGCCAATATTTCCTGGATAATTCAACATGCTATTCTTTATTTTTTCGATCATGTCCACTTTAAGGACACAGTTACCGGGCACTGATCCTTTCTGTAATAACAGGACCGCATTTGCTTTACATGCGAAGGTGTCCCGGATCAGTAACAAGGAGAGCATTCATTTCCTTCTATCACAGGGAACACTGGATTCATGATGTTAGCCTCTGTCAAATGCATCCGAAAATGTGCTCTGAAAGCTTCATTTGAACGCTGTCTGGCGTTTCTCAACGTGTGTCAACCAAAACCAGAAATCCTCAATCATAGTTTGGAGCAGTTCACATATTCGAGTTTCGAAGCAGCAGACACGGATACAGTTAATTCACAATGAAAAGATTTACAGGCACAGATGAACTATCGACTCTTGTTCTCATATTGTTACTAATATTACCGTGTGGCCTGAAGTCTAAGCCATGTTGTAACTGAAAATGAGGAAATCACAGACAGGCTGCCGAATGACAGTATGTATTTTGTTTTCTTGTTCTCACAGAGTTCCAGGAAAGTATGACAGCGAGGGAGAGGAATGCAAGTCACGTGCAGCTCTGGTGAAACACCTTCTGTCTGATTCAGTCATCTACAAGAAACGTGAATGTGAGTAAAGCGGGAAACCTTTTCACAATCGAACAAAGAGCAATCACGAACAGTGACCACCTCTTTAACATCTCAGATCGCCTTTGACCTTCCCTGAATATATATAGGAACTAATTTTTGCACACCTCAAAGTGAGAACTGTTTGATTTACCGACAATAAGTGAGTCAGATGTCCTTGATTCCCACATAGGTTTCCAACTCAGCTTGCAGCCAGGTGGCAGTTGCTCATGGCTCTGCTGGATAATGCACTATTATGGAGAAATAAAATGAAAGTTGGAACTCTTATTGGCTCTGGGTTTCGAATACTCTTGCTACGTGTTCTGCCATTCTCGGATTCCAGTGCTAAACCAGTTTTTCAGTTCATCTGAGCAGCAGGAGAGTCGGCGTTTCTGGCAGGAGCAGAATTCATCATCTCCAGTGATCACTTTATCTGAGGAGAGCAAACGAGCAAAGTTTCACACAGCGACTAATCGGGTTTGCTTTCCGTTTCAACATGGCAGCAGATATGGTCTAGCAAATTCAAAGCCATATTTGCTGATGAGAACAACAAGCACGACCGCTCAGATAGAGCAATTCCTCCCCACCGCTTTTTCTGCAGAACTGGTGCAGTTGCTGTGAGTCTGCTGCAGGGTATCATCAGGTACATGCTCTTGGGTTTCCGGTTTTGGCCTGTGTGCTCGCGTGGCTGAGCGACCTGAGACTCTGATTTCAGATTTCACTTCTTAAGAAGGCTTGTGTTTGCAATCCTGCGCGGCCACTTGTGCTAATGGATTAAGCTGGCAACGTTTTGCAGGGATGAGTTTTGTTAAAGTTTCTTCTAACCCGGCTGTGATGTGGCACAGCAGAAAACAACCAATATGTCAATGCCCATGTTTTCTCCTTCTGCTCTAGTTGTCACGTTCCCCTCCAGCTCGAAAGGCCACCAGCATAATATACGACTCAAAAACAGGCTGCGCCAAACTTTCATATTCCAGACTATTTGCATTTTTCACAGTTTCTCTGAAAGTGAATGGAGATATTTATTTCTCTGTTGATGTGAAATTAGTTTCTACATTGAATCTGCTCGCAGCTTTCTGTTGTTCTTGCGAAACGGAGGGAAATTGCGATACGAAACTTGGTTACTTTTCCCTAATTTCCTTAATTTCTGTCCTGATGAGAGAGGCTTGTGATTGGTCCTCTCGATCCGGTGGAGACATCAGCCCAATTGTTAACCCAATCTCATCGAGACTGTAATTGGTAATCTTCACTTTTCATGGTTCATTGTTAGTCAGTTCTGATTCATGTTATTTGGGCACTTTCCTGGAAGTATTGGTGCTCTAAGGCACCAGTACGTTGAAAGCACCATTTGGAATTGCCTCGCTGCAATTTGTGTGAGCAGCTCATGAGCCAGACGACTCGCTCTGCCTCACAGACAGCATTCATGAGTCCGTATGTCTGAAAATAGGTTCTCTTTGTCAGTTCTGCTTCTGTTCATGAGTTGTCAGTTTTTTGGTTTCGCTGGAGACACACACACAGACAAAGGCCCACATGCACACATATATTTTGTCTGGTGAATATTTTTGGTACTTTCAGTGTTACATTGCACTTTGCTCAGAAACCACATACATTCATGTAGAACTCTGAGCTCAAAAACTGCATGGAATTATGTAAAAACTCTGTTATCTCACTTTTTGGATTGGAATCAATCTAAACATCAGGTCATAGACAGAGAACTCAGGGGGCTAACACCTTCAAAAATATTGTCTAGCTATTGCCATTGTTAACAGCTAACCCGAGAATACAACTTTTTTAACAAAAGGGTTTTGTGATTTACACATGGAATACAGTGATAGTTTCACTTCTTTCAACAGATGAAAGGCTTAACAGACAATCAATTCTTCAATGTATAATTTCAGTTACATCACACTGCAAATTTTTGCTATAAATTCTGTGTTTCGATCTAGCCCTCCACAAACACCTGATGAAGGAGCATCGCTCCGAAAGCTAGTGTGCTTCCAATTAAACCTGTTGGACGATAACCTGGCGTTGTGTGATTTTTGACTTGGTACACCCCAGTCCAACACCGGCATCTCCGAATCACAACTTATTCCTGACAGCTTGCAAGTGTTCCCTTAGAAACTGCAGCTTTTGGAAACGTATTACTGGGACAAAGTCATTGCTCAATGTGATGGGATGCACCGTCAATCCCTAATTACCCTAGAGATTGAGATTTTGAGTTACTGCGCAGAACCCTGGATGTCCTCAGTAGCGGGGTACAGGCATGATGCCATGAGGCAAGGATTTAGAAGGAGTGACATTGAAGGAACAGCGAGATATTTTCAACTGGGAAACGCGAGAACCTTGGAGGGATAATTGCGGTGATAGCTTTCGCTTGTATTTGCTGCCATTGTCCTTCCAGACAGATGCTGATCGATCACTGAATTGTTCTGGCAGGATACGTATGTGTGTTCTGGGTGCAACCAAGATTTAGTTTTCCTTCGGATAATTCACAAGAAGAGAATTAAATCTTCATTTCCAGACTGGGAATGAAAGCCTGTTCTGGGCAATGCAAACTCAGACTCATATGCAGGGATGTCCATTGATACTGCAGTAGCCTTTGGGACCTGTTCAAACTCTCGTGCCTGCTCCTCACGTCATAATTGTCTTCGTCAGCAGTGTTTCTCTCTCCAAGTTTCCAAGTCGGTTCATATTATCACCCTTGGTTTCAATGTGAAGAAGGCAATGCTGTGATAATCTGATGTTGTTCAGCAGATATACTGCAGCAAGTTAAGTAAAGACTGATGCTAACACGAGCTCCTTTTGAGCTGCGCTGATCTGTTGGCAGCAAAAAAGGCAACGTTCAACTCGCCTCATTCCGGATGACGGGCTCGAGATGACCAGTGGTTTCTCGCTGAATTAGTTCAGGCTCTGGAATGTAAAAAACTTCAAGTATGAAAGTACAGTGAAGGGAAATGTTTCACAGAGTGGGACATTCTAAGATAAACAGTGACGGTGATTATGTTTGCTGATTTTTCACCTTGTGAATGCTGTTTCCCTGGTGTGGACGTTTACATTACCTATTGACAAACTGCCACATACAAACCTGGTCTTTGGGTCAGTGACGGAATTGATAACACGCCTGACGTCGAATTAGGGGATTGTTGGTTCGCATTTAAAATCATGAGAATGCAGTGTGCACGTCCATTCCTGTTGTCTGTCAGGAACGGAAGGGTTTGGGTTTTCGAATTTACAGTTTCTTTCGTTCACTTCAAATTCTAGCTCAGATCAACGTCTCTCATTGTCTGTAGAATTGGCTTTGGTTTAACCAAAAGCTGCCTTTTGGAGGTTGAACTTGTATGATGGAGCGGACATCTGAAGTGAAGCACAAGGTGCTGGTCAAATCCTAAGAACTCTGCCACTTTCGGGGAATGTGTCTGTGTGTCTCTTTCTGTGGGAGACACGACGTGGGGAATAACACAGTGTGACTATGTCAAACTTCAATCCCATTGTTATGTCATCTAAGATCAAAGCGAGAACCTCACTGCTATTTGCACTGGAAGCATCAGAACACATAAGGTTATGGAATAAAGCTGGAAACTGGGAATAGAATCGATGAATGTCTTTAAACCAGACTGCACCATGAGCCAAATGGGATTTTTCATTCTGCAAAACTTGAAGACGAGTAGAAACCAATCTGCAGTGAAACTGATCAGAAATGAAATGGAAAATCCATTTCATTGAGAATACGTGCAAGAGCGTCTGTCTTCATTCCGTGTAATCTCGTAGTTAGGATTTGGAACTCTAAGTGCAATAGTGTTGGTTCTATTCTCGGACAGGGAATGCATGTTTTATTGTGCAAATATATCGTGGTACCAGTATTTCTTACCACTGGTCCGAACCTGGTAATGCTTGGTTTTGTGTCAGGTTATCAAAAACAAAAAGATACAGGTTTTGGAAATATGAACTAAAAACGAGAATTGATAGAGAAACCTGCTACACCTGGCAACATCTGTGGAGAGAAACAGGTTTTTTTTTCTTAAGATGGACAGGAAACAGGTTAGTTATAGTTTTCTAGATTATACTGATGGGAAAATGATAATCTTACCTGCCAAACCAGGAAATTTATCAAAATAACTCCTGAGCTTACAAACATCGAATCTACAATCTTAAAAGGACTTAATCATCTGTCATGCTACTTTCATTTTCCTGAGCTGGTGGAAGGCTATGTTTTATTGGCTACATTTCCTTTTAGTTTCCGTTATTTAGCAGTCACGCCGAATGGAGAATTGTTTCTTTCAGTGTCTGCCTCAATATGTGTCTTTGTTTCTTCTATATTTGTCTCTGTATCCTCCTGGGCCTTTTTCACATTCTCCGACTCTCTGGCTGTCCATATCCCTCATTTCCCATTTCTGCCCTTGAAAAGCCTGACATTCAGAGACAGTTTGAGATTCGAACTGCTGAGAGGCTTTCTGACGCCTGGCTGGAGTCGGTCGAAGGAGTCTCACATTCTCTGTATAATGCGTCTGTCACTTCGACCTGAGGCAAGGAGACATTTCTTCCTCAAAATCTAAAGACCCTTTCGAAGTTCAAGTTGATTTCGTTATCCAACAGAAAAAGAAAGTAATTACATAATAGATGAAGAAGGAAAACGATGCATTTACTGTTGGTGCACAACGAATGAATGGTGACAGCAGAGAATGAGGGTGATCATGTCGTGGTGTCACTGCCATTACCACAACATTTCCCAGGAATGCTGCAGTGTCTCCTGCCTCACCACTTAATTTCCACAAAACTGGGAATAAAGGAATCAGAATAAGAGGATGAGAAGCAGAAGTGCTTGTGGAACTGCGGGAAGAATCTCCATGTTAAAATAGCAGTTAAAAAGAGCAACCTACACCACTGGATTTAAACCAGGAAAATGAAGCCGGAACGCGAAATCAGAATGTACAGCAATTCAAACAGGATACACAGTTTCTTGATCAGCAACACAATACTTGAGAGAAATAACGAGCTTGCAATACAATGAGCAGGCACCAGTGTGATGGGAGCTGCTTTCACCAGCTAAGCCATGGCGCCACGTTAAAAGCCAGATTTCTCGTCCATATGTGCAACGCCTGAACCACTGGATCACAGGAACTCGAAAACGCGTTTTCTGTATTAATGTTGCTCAGTTTGAATGGCAATCAAACTCTGCTTGTGCAAAAACAGACGTTTCAATGCTGAGCATGCCCCACTAAAAAGGCACAGAAAAAGACAGTATCCTCTTGCATTGGCATCTAACAGATATTTTCGTCTGTTTAAACTGACAGAATAAAGAGGATGTGCTCATCTCCTCTCGTGTCCCATTAACCACGTTAATACACACGCAGGGATTTTCAAACCAAGACGAACAGGCTCATTGTTGTGAATTGACAGCAGTGGTGTATCAGTCATTGCGAACAGTGAGCAATAAATGCTGAATCAATAGCACTGACACTGAGCCTTGCACCATCAGCTCCACACTCACATCTTGTGTTATGTCTCCTAGGCATCAGTGCATTTGACTTTAATTATTCTACCCTGCACCTCTCCTCAAGTTATTCCCGACCGCTTGCAGTGTCGAATTAGAACATGCAATTATTAGAAATGCATTTCTGGGACACAGTTGTCTTTCAATGAGGTAAGATTCACTGCCCATCCCTAATTATCCCAAAGATGTAGGGGACGATTAATTTTGTTAACTCCTCAAATCCTTAGTTTGGAGGTACTGACAAGAAACCACTAGAGATGGACTTCCTGGATTGCGGAGAGCAGACCGACCCCAAACTGCTAAGGTAACTCACCCAGGGAAGAGCAGATGGACCCCACTCTGTCAATGTAACTCAACCAGGGGACAGAAGTCTGACATCACACGATCAATGTAACTCAACGAGGAAATTATGGCCTGACCGCACTCTGTTAATGTAACTCACCCAGGGAAGAGCAAACTGACGCCACTCTGTCAATGTTACTCATCCAGGGAAGAGCAGACTGACCCAATATTTTGTATGTAACTCACCCAGCAAATGGCAGACTGACACCACTCAGAGAAGAGCAGGCTGGACCCATTCTGTCTCTATCACTCATCCAGGAAAGAGCAGGCTGATCTGATTCTGTCAATGAAACACAAGCAGGGAGACGAGCCTGATCCCACTCTGTCAAAGTAACTCACTCAGAGAAGAGAAGACTTATTCCATTCTGTCTATGTGAATCATCCAATGAAGACAGTAATGAAACCATACTTGCTGTTAAACTCAAACAGAGAAGAGCAGACTCTCACGATTCTGAGAAAGTATTACGCCCGTGGAGGAGCATACTGACACCACTCTCTTAACGTAGCTCACCCAGGGAAGAACAGACTGAGTCACTCTGTGATATTACTCACAAAGAAAGGAGCAGACTGACCCCATTCTGTTAATATGACTCTCCCAGGAAAGAGCAGATGAAGCCCAATCTGTCAATGTGACTCAACCAGGGAAGAGCACTCTGACCTCACGCGATCACTTTAACACAACTAGAAAATTGCAGACTGACGCCACTCTGTCAATGCAACTCACCCAGAAAAGACCAGACTGATCCCACACTGTCCAAATAACTCACTCCGTGAAAAGCAGACTGATGCCACTCTGACAATGTACCTCGCACAGGAAAGAGTAGACTGATGCCACTCTGTCAATGTAACTCACTGAGGAAAGAGCAAACTGACGCCACTCAGTCACTGTTACTCACCGAGGGGAAGGGCAGACTGACCCCACACTCTCAGTGTAACTCATCAGACTGATCCCACACGGTCAATATAAGTCATTCACTGAAGAGCTGTCTGACCCCAGTCTGTGAATGCAATTCACTCAGGGAAGAGCAGACTGATCCCATTCTGTCTATGGCACGCACCCAATGAATGAACACTAACCCCACTCAACCAATGTAACTCGCCAGAGAAGAGCAGACGGAAGCCAGACTGTCAACATAAATTATCGAGGGAAGATAATTTTCTGTTTCACTCAGGCAGGGAAGAGCAGACTGTCACCACTCTGTGAAAGAAATTCGCCCAGCGAAGGGCAGACTGACCCTACTGTATCTGCGTGACTGACACAGATAAGAGCAACTAATCCAACTCTGACAATGTCTCTACCTCAGGGAAGAATACCCTGACCCCTCTCTGTCCAAGTAGCTCACCCAGAAAACAGCAGACTATCCCCACTCTGTCTATTTAAGTTCAATAAAATCCTCTGAAGTACGTCCTGTCCAGACACTCTCCACATCCCTGTCTCTGTAACCGTGTGCGTTCAATGGCGAATCCAAATAACCTGCAAATGTTTAGAATGTGGCAGCAAACCAGAGCTACCACACAGAAATTGGGCGAATGTGCAAACTTCCATCAGGCAGTCACCTAAGCCTGGAATGGAAACCAAACCCGACAGCAGTCGTGATTATAAAATGGCAGAACAGAAACCCATCAAAAAGAATTGCATCCCTGTGTGTTGCAACGATTCTGAGTATTAATTAAGCCCCCCTCACTGTAGTTAATTTCCATTTTCATCACTGCCAACCTTCTTCAAAGCAAAGCACGCACTTGCTTTTTTCAGACTTTTGACATCCCGCTTTCATCCCGCTTTTTACCTAATCATATTTCTGACTTTATAAACTACGTCACAACAGGTTGACAACTGCAGAATGAGCTTTGTTCCGTTCTCCACTGATGTTGAGAGTATGAATACAGCATATTCGAATAGGACTTGATGCGCTTGCGGGTGGTGCATTATGGCTTCTTTTTTTTGATTTTCGGTCTACTATTTCGAGTTCATTGCGCAGACTTCTGAAGAAGACTTTTTGGAGTCGAAATGGTAACTGTGTTTTCTGTCGGAAGACAGACGTAGCTTTATTTCTGTTCTCTTATAAATTGATCTTCTTCTGATCTTTGCAAGTGAAATAGGGTGCATTGCTATTGCTCGGTTTTAGTTTCAAAATCAAGAGAAACATGAAGGAGACAATATCAAAGAACACAAAGTACTGAGTTGTTAAGATAATGTTTGCAGCAATGGTGGACATGAAGGTCAAATTAAGATACGGTTCAAGAACATTTAATCTGGAAGTGCTATGTGACTTTAGTTCCAAATATATGTTTCCGTTCTCCCAGTACATCTTTTTGACTCCCAGAAAACATTGATTGTTTTCTGTATTCACTTTGTTTCGCGATATCTGTCTTCTGGTCGACCAGGGACAACTTGAATTTGCGTCTGCATTGAATAAGATTTCGCTCTTTCTTTCGAGAAGCAAACCTGTGCATTATGTACCACTTATCATGGTGATGGCTCAGAAGTTCAAAATGACTTACGGTTTATGGATCGTGAGCAAGAATGAAGTGATCCACTTGCGAACAGATGTCACCACGCCCTATTCCTACATCGGGCCTGAACGGTCCATTGGCAGAGTCTGCAGAAAGGAAGTGTCTAAGTGAACTAGTCCTTTGTTCAGTTTGATTTGATACCAATGGTTGTGCTGTTTTGGTGCAGAAATGTGTCAACATCTCTGACGTTAGAGTCAAAATTTAAGTCACATCTACTCCATGGAGTTACTTCTCAGATCGGAACATGCTGACATGAAAACATCTAGCTCTGAGAGCAAATGTTTTTACATTAAACTGGGAGTATGTTTAACTAAGCAATTCAGATAGCCAAGATGAATAATTGGCATTTGGTTCTTCATGCTGAGCTCTCCACACCAACTGCTCCAACGAAGGCCGTGGATAAGATCCCCATCGATTATTTTGGTCAATTTTAGCCTCAACAACAACCTTTTGTTCTGAACAATGCCACACCACAAGCAGAGGGCTAAGTGTGATTTTCATCGTTAATTTTCAAATTCAGTTCTTAATGCACAGTTTCTTATGAATGTGGACAGCAGAAGACAGTTAACATTCCATTTCAAATATTTCCAGTAAATTCTACTCCGCTGATATCGCCTTGTCTTATCACACCACAAGCCAGGAATCTGGATCAGTCGAGTTCCTTTTCACACATGGAGTTGCTTTTTCTAATTCATTGACTGCTGCTTTAACAGATTATTGGCCTTGAGAGTCAGTTGTAAATTAGGTTGAACTTTCTCAGCTTGACTTTCAACTGATCCTAAAAAAAAGTCATCACCTGCAGGTAAATGTATTGCATTGCTTCATGTTTTGCTTAATTACAGCCCCCCCCACCCCCACCCCCACCCACCGACCCCGGAACATCCAAGTTTCACGATAGTCCGACAAATGTTTTGAAACTGATTCGTGTTGGAAGTTGGTGGCTTTTTGTGTCTCGACAGATAATTTATTCAATTAGACGTCTTGAAATTACTTCGGATTCTTCACAGTTGAAAATTTACTTTCTATTGAATGCAAAGCTGAAGCTCCACAAAATCCAAATTCTGCAAAGGAATTAATGACTTTTAAAAGAATCAACGCTGTGAGCGGGATTCGAACCTGCGCAGGGAGACCCCATTGGATTTCAAATCCAACGCCTTAACCTCTCGGCCATCACAGCTGCAGGAAAGTGGCCAATTTTCATAGTAAAAGAACTTAATTCATGAAATATGTACTTTGTTTGAAGAACAAATTGTCAAGACCCAAAGATTTCGCCAAATCCTTTGCAGAGACCCAGACGAACGTTCCCTTTGTAGATTGTCAGGCTTTCCCCGCAAACTAGATCCTGACAAAGCTGAACATAGAACATAGAACATAGAACAATACAGCACAGAACAGGCCCTTCGGCCCACGATGTTGTGCCGAACTTCTATCCTAGATTAAGCACCCATCCATGTACCAATCCAAATGCCGCTTAAAGGTCGCCAATGATTCTGACTCTACCACTCCCACGGGCAGCGCATTCCATGCCCCCACCACTCTCTGTGTAAAGAACCCACCCCTGACATCTCCCCTATACCTTCACCTTAAATTTATGTCCCCTTGTAACACTCTGTTGTACCCGGGGAAAAAGTTTCTGACTGTCTACTCTATCTATTCCTCTGATCATCTTATAAACCTCTATCAAGTCACCTCTCATCCTTCGCCGTTCCAACGAGAAAAGGCCGAGAACTCTCAACCTATCCTCGTACGACCTACTCTCCATTCCAGGCAACATCCTGGTAAATCTTCGCTGCACCCTCTCCAAAGCTTCCACATCTTTCCTAAAGTAAGGCGACCAGAACTGCACACAGTACTCCAACTGTGGCCTAACCAAAGTCCTGTACAGCTGCAACATCACTTCACGACTCTTGAATTCAATCCCTCTGCTAATGAACGATAATACTCCATAGGCCTTCTTACAAACTCTATCCACCTGAGTGGCAACCTTCAAAGATCTATGTACATAGACCCCAAGATCCCTCTGTTCCTCCACCTGACTAAGAACCCTACCATTAACCCTGTATTCCGCATGCTTATTTGTTCTTCCAAAATGGACAACCTCACACTTGGCAGGGTTGAACTCCATCTGCCACTCCTCAGCCCAGCTCTGCATCATATCTAAGTCCCTCTGCAGCCGACAACAGCCCTCCTCACTGTCCACAACTCCACCTATCTTTGTATCATCTGCAAATTTACTGACCCACCCTTCGACTCCCTCATCTAAGTCATTAATAAAAATTACAAACAGCAGAGGACCCAGAACTGATCCCTGCGGAACTCCACTTGTAACTGGGCTCCAGGCTGAATATTTACCATCTACCACCACTCTCTGACTTCGACCGGTTAGCCAGTTTTCTATCCAATTGGCCAAATTTCCCTCTATCCCATGCCTCCCGACTTTCCGCATAAGCCTACCTTGGGGAACCTTATCAAATGCCTTACTAAAATCCATGTACACTACATCCACTGTTCTACCGTCATCGACATGCTGGTCACCTCCTCGAAGACTTCAATAAGACTTGTAAGGCAAGACCAACCCTTCTCAAATCCGTGCTGGCTGTCCCTAATCAAGCAGTGTCTTTCCAGATACTCGTAAATCCTATCCCTCAGTACCCTTTCCATTACTTTGCCTACCACAGAAGTAAGACTAACTGGCCTGTAATTCCCGGGGTTATCCCTATTCCCTTTTTTGAACAGGGGCACAACATTCGCTACTCTCCAGTCCCCTGGTACCACCCCCGTTGCCAGTGAAGACGAGAAGATCATTGCCAACGGTACTGAAATTTCCTCTCTTGCTTCCCACATAATCCGAGGATATATCCCGTCAGGCCCGGGGGACTTGTCTATCCTCAAGTTGTTCAAAATGTCCAACACATCTTCCTTCCTAACAGGTATCTCTTCTAGCTTATCAGTCCGTTTCACACTCTCCTCTTCAACAATACGGTCCCTCTCGTTCGTAAATACTGAAGAGAAGTACTTGTTCAAGGCCTCTCCTGTCTCTTCCGACTCAATACACAGTCTCCCACCACTCTCCTTGATCGGACCTACCCTCGTTCTCGTCATTCTCAGGTTTCTCACATACCCATAGAATGCCTTGGGGTTATCCTTGATCCTATCCGCCAAGGATTTTTCATGCCCTCTCTTAGCTCTCCTAATCCCTTTCTTCAGGTCCCTTCTGGCTATCCTGTATCCCTCCACTGCTCTGTCTGAACCCTGTTTCCTCAACCTTATGTAAGCCTCCTTCTTCCTCTTTACTAGACATTCAACCTCCCTCATCAACCAAGGCTCCCTCACACGACCATTTCTTTCCTGCCTGATCGGTACATACATATCAAGGACACGTCGTATCTGCTCCTTGAAAAAGTTCCACATTTCCACCACATCCTTCCCTGACAGCCTATGCTCCCAACGTATGCTCCTCAAATCCTGTCTTACAGCATCGTAATTTCCCTTCCCCCAATTGTAAAAACTTCCTTGTTGTGCGCACCTATCTCTTTCCATAACCAAGGTGAAAGTCACAGAATTGTGGTCACCATCACCAAAATGTTCACCCACTAACAAGCCCACCACTTGTCCCGGTTCATTACCGAGTACCAAATCCAATATGGCCTCCCCTCTGGTTGGACAATCTACATACTGCGTTAGAAAAGCTTCCTGGACACACTGCACAAACACCGCCCCATCCAATCTACTTGATCTAAAGAGCTTCCAATCAATATTTGGGAAGTTGAAGTCGCCCATGACTACGACCCTGTGGCTTCTGCACCTTTCCAAAATCTGTTTCCCAATCTGTTTCTCCACATCTCTGCTGCTATTGGGGGGCCTATAATAAACACCCAACAAGGTGACTGCACCTTTCCTATTTCTGACTTCAGCCCATACTACCTCCAGAGGCAGATACCCCTCAAACTTCCTTTCTGCAGCCGTTGTACCATTTCTAATTAGAAATGCCACCCTGAAGTTGTGGGAATGATTCTTCATCGAATTTTAGAGTCACGGATGTACACCACATGAAGAGAGGATCATTGTCTCACTGTGTCCGATCGATTTTGACTCAATTGCTCATCATCTGGTACCAAAGTTGTGTTTTAATATTCATCAAAATATGGTATTAGAAATGTTGATGCTAAGTCCATAAACACTAGCTACACTCGTAAAAAAAAGTCGGAATTAGAAAGAATGCAGAACCAACTAATCCGTAAGTTCTGACATCAGGTAATGAACTTGTGAACACAAGAGAGGAAGATTGACCGATGATTTGGAACTTGAAATCGTCTTGACAGAAGTATTTGCAAAGTTTTTGCGGTTGTTCTAGAGTCATCAAGTCCTTGAACAATACAACACGGAAAGTGGCCCTTCTTTCCAATTTGACCATTGAGGACAGTTATCCTAAATTAGTAGGTCCCATTTGCCAACTTTTGGCCTACATCCCTCTGAACCTTGTTACTCATATATCCATCCAGATGCCATTAAATGTTACAGTTGTACCAGTCTCCAACAATTTCTCTGGCAGCTCATTATGGACACGACTGAAAAAGTTGCCCCTGACGTCCCTTTTAAATCCTTACCCACTAATTTTAAACCGATGTTTTCTAAGTCTTGACTTCCTCACCAGCAGAAAAACACGAGTCAACCTATCCATGTCCCTCATGATTTGATAAATAGCAACGATTTGACTTTATCCTACTTGTCAGGTGGGAAATATGTGGAGTTTATTTGTCGAAGATTTGAAGAAGAAAGTGTGATGTACAGATTTTTAGAATTGCATCTTGGAGAAGTTTTTAATAAGTCATTGAAGTCTAGCAGCAGTTGTAGAAGTCTGTTGTGAAAGCTGCAGAAGGATTTCAGGGCACGAGAACGAAGCATTATTTCCAATGTATTGTGGCTCAGTTCAACCGCACTTGGACTACAGTATGAGGAATTATAATCCTCAATTTAGGAAAGATACTAATGTCATATGAGGAATACCACGAATGGTGATTAGCCTTGATGTCATGGATGAACGTTAGTCCTGTGAATTGAAATTGGGCAAATCCGTTCTTTTTTTAACAGTTTCAACACAAGAGAGGTAATCTCATTGAGAGTTGCAAAATATTTGAAGAGATAAACAGGGTGGTGCAATTACATTTTGTTCCCTCATTGGTGAATCTAGAAGCAGGAGAGGACAATTTAACAATGAAGCATTGTGATTTATGACCAGGATGAGAAATATTGATTTTTATCTTAGCCTTGAGAAGTCTCGCTATTCAGCACTACAGTGAGCCTTGGATATTTGGTCTTTGAATGCATCGCTGTCAGCCTGACGTGCCGACACTTACTGCATCACTATAGATCTGACCCCTCACATTTACCGCCTTAATTTCAGCGTGAACCCCTCAAACTTACTGCATCACTATCCATCTGGTGCCCTCACATTTACTGCCCCACTTTCACTTCGAGACCCTCATTTTGACTGCGTCACTATCAGCCTGACTGCCAAACACTTACTTTGTCACGATCAGTCACGTCCTTACACTTCCTATGTTACTATTATCCTGACTCCTTACACTTACTGTGGCACTATCATCCTGAGCGGCTCACACTTACTGCATCACTAGCACACCAACACTCTCACCTTTACTGCGTCACTATCAGCCTGACACCTCACACGTACTGCATCACTATTCGCCTGACCCGCTCACAGGTTTTGCGTCACTACTACCCTGACCCCCTCACAATTACTGTGTCGCTATTAGCCTGAGCCTCTCACTATCACGCTGATCAAGCTCACAATTACAGCATCACTATCAACCTGACCCCCTCACACTTTCTCTGTCATTTTCACCCTGACCCTCACACACGTAATGCATGACTGTCACACTGAGACACTCACGTTGTCTGCGTCGTTATCAGCCGGACCCGCCAGCACACAGCGTCACTATCAACCTGGCCCCTCACACTTGCATGCCTCAATATCAGCGTGAACCCCTCACACTTACTGCATCACTGTCCATCTGCCATCCTCACACAAACTGCACCAGTTTCACCTTGACATCCTCATTTTTACTGCGTGACTATCAGCCTGACAACCACACACATATTGCGTCACTATCAGTGACGCCCTCGCACTTCCTATGTTAATATCACCCTCACTCCTAAAACCTACTGCGTCACTATCAGCCTGATTCCATCACACATTTTGTGTCAGTATCAGACTGACGCCTCACGCTTACCATGTTACTCAAACTCTGCATAATCACACTGATTCCGTCACTATCAGCCTGACCCCTCAGATGTATTGCGTCAATATCACCCTGACCCATTCACACTTTTCGTATCAGTTTCAGACTGATGCCTCGCACTTACTATATGACTAAAACTCTCCCCCTCACACTGACTGCGTCACTCTCAGCCTGACCCCTTCATACTTACTGCGTCAATATCAGTCTGACCCCTCAGACTTACTGTGTCACTCGCACCCTGACCTCCTCACATTTACTGCGTCACTATCACCCTGACCCACTCACACAGTCTTTGCCATTTTCACCCTGCTGGCCTAATTTTTATTGCGTCCCCATCAGCCTGACCGCCACACACTTATTGCGTCACTTTCAGTCACGCCCTCACACTTCCCATGTTACTATCACCCTGAATCCTTACACTTATTGTGTCACTATCAGGCTGACCCCTCACACTTACTGTGTCACTATCAGGCTGACCCCTCACACTTACTGTGTCACTATCAGCCTGACTCCATCACATTTATTGTGTCAGTATCAGACTGACGTCTCACACTTATCTTGTCACTAAAACACTGCCCCATCACATTGACTGTGTCATTATTAGCCTGACTCCCTCACACTTACTGCTTCACTATCGCAAGGCCCCTCTCTCACTTACGACGTCATTTACACCCTAACACCCCACACTTGCTGTGGCACTATCACACTGAGGGCCGTACACTTAGTGTCACTGTCATCCTGACCCCTTACACTTACTGCGTCACTATCACACTGGTATCTCACACCCACTGTGTCACTATCATCCTGAGCTGCTTACACATATTGTATCACGATCACTTTGACCCGAACACACTGCATCAATATCAGCCTGACCATTTCACACATACTGCACCACTACCAAGTTGACTCCCTCACATATACTGCACCACGATCAGGCTTACCCACTCATACTTACTGTGTCACTACCACCCTGACTCCCCACTCTTACTGCGTCAAGATCATTGAGCCCCCGTACACTTACAGCGTAACTATCATCCAGACAACGTCATACTTACTGCGTCAAGATCAGCCTGGTCCCTCAAACTTAATGTGTCACTATCAGCTTCAACACTCACATTTACTGCGTCATTTCTAGCACTACCCCTGCACACTTACAACATCCCTAACCGCCTTACCCCCTTGCATTTACTTCATCACTATCAGCCTGAGACACTCACACTTACAGCTTTATTACAACCTGGCCCTGTGAGTGCATCTTCATCAATGTCACCCTGACCCCTTGCCCATACTGCGTCACGATAAGCCTAGCCCCTCAAATGTTCTGCGTCACTATCACACTGACATCTCACACTCACTGCGTCACTGTCTCCCTGACCCCTCACAATTACTGCATCACTACAACCTGACCCCCTGAAAGCATCTGCGTCACTGTCACCCTGACCCTATCACACTTGCCATGTCGCCATCACAATGACACATTCACACAGTCTGCTTCCATGTCATCCTGACACCTCACACTCACTGGATCACTACCATCCTCCCCCTCATACTGACCTGTCACTATCATCCAAAGCCGCTCACACTTATTGCGTTCCTATCACTCTGCTCCCAACACACTTACTGCGTTACTATCAGCCTGACACTCGCACGCTTCCCGCATCACTATCAGCCGGACCCCTCACAATTTCACCGTGTCTATCAGTCTGACTCCTCACATTTCCTGCATCACTATCACCCTGCCAGTTAACACTTAATAGCCAGTAGTAGCCTGACGCCCTGAACATACCGAATCAATATCAGCCTGAACACTCACACTTACTCTGTCACCATCACGCTGATCCCCTCACACTCACTGCATCACTATCACCCTGTCTCCTCTCACTTCCTGCATTAGGATCACACTGACTCACCGACACTTACTTCATCAGTATCAGCCTGACCCCTCACACATACTGTGACATTATCAGCCTGACCCCACCACACTTGCTGCGTCTCTATCAGCCTGACCCGCTCACACTTACTGCTTCACTATCAGACTGACCCCTCACACTTACCGCATCACTAACAGCCTGACACCTCACACTGACTGCGTCACTATTCCCCTAACACCTCACTCTTATTGGCCATTACCAGCCTGACACCCTCAACTTAATGTGTCACGACCAGCCTGAACGCACACACTTCCTCCCTCACTATCACCCTGACTGTCTCAAATTCACTGCGTCAGTCTCTGCCCGACCCCATCACACTTACTACGTCACTATCACCCTGTCCCCTCCCACTTTATGCGTCAGGATGAGCCTGACACTGTAACACTTACTGCATCACTATCAGCCTGATCTCCTTCCAATTACTGCGTCACTATCAGCCTGACCACTCACTCTTACTGCGTCACTGTCACACTGACCCCTCACATGAAGTGCTTCACTATCACCCTGACCACCTCACACTTACTGTGTCACTATTGATCTGATCCCTCAGACTTACTGCATCACTATCACTCTGACCCCCCGCACTGCGTAACTATCGGCCTGATCCACTCACACAGTCTGTGTCACTACCACACTGACACCTCACCCTCATTTAGTCACTATCATCCTCACTCCATCACACTTATTGAGTCACTGTCAGCCTGATCCCCTGTAATGGAAAATTATCATTTTTGGTGAAATCTGTGAAAGCATGGTTGAAACAAAGAAGTATGGACCTAACTTTGCAAAAAGACAGAAAAAATGTAAAGTTCAACCTAATTTTCAGCTGATTCTCAAGGCCAATAATCTATTATATCAGCAGTCAATGAATTAGAAAAAGCAACTCCATGTGTGGAAAGGAACTGGACTGATCCAGGTTCCTGGCTTGAGGTGTGATGAGGCAAGATGATATATAGTATAAACGGAATATGTGAAAACCGTCAGGCGTCCATTTTATGAGGCGTCTTGCAAATGTGTCGAGTCCATTCTGCAAATTTCAAAAATAAACTTTTGCTTTGCTCTTGGTAGCATTTGCTTCGGGTCAATTGAAATTCCACGTCAGTAAACTCGGGGGCTCGTCTGGGACCCTGCAACTGGGTAAGATATTGAAGATTCCCAGGAGGTGTACGCGCCACTGCCTTGAAGGTCTTTCACTTTGTTTCGAGCGCTGAATTGGGCCCTTTGAGTGAGAGGACTAGGGATATGTGGATCGCCCCAGAGTCGCGTTCCGAATCGAATAGGGTCAGGGTAATAGTTGTGGCTAAATCCGACATAGGGACTCGTTTGAGGAGAATAGACGAACCAGTAAGAGGGACCAGTGAACTCACGTGCGGTATTCGAGTAAAACTCAACTCAAGAGAGTTTAAGAGACGGCAAGATTAACGGTGGTTTGAGACTTGGAGCCACCATGGGCAGCGTTGGAGTCACCAAAGCTGTACCGGTTACGTGGGTTCTTGGTTTTTGAAAACCAAGGCAATGAGGCGGTCGTGCCCAATGAGAGGGGACCTCCGGAGGTAAAAGCAAGTTATATTGGCAAAGAGAAGATTATGGTATCGTGAGAGAGAGAGAGATAGACAGATAGACAGACGGAGAGACAGACAGAGAGAGATGAACACTTTTCCAATATCCATGAAAATCGGCTCCAGCAAGAGCAAATGAAAAGAGGGTCGACAGACAACTCGGAATGGTCAAGAAAAAAATAGAGTATATGCTGAATAATTATGGTCCAGTTTCTGAAAAACAGTTAAAAATGTAAATCAAGGAATGTGTTTTTCTGGAGGAAGGAAGTTTTAGTAATATTCAGTTGCAAATGCTGAGGTGACCGTTGGAGGAGAGAAAGAAGGAGAAACAGAAGGGTAAAATAGAACCTGTGAATTGGAGTGCTTATCACATGTTGAATGCTTAGCCTGATTTCAGGGAAAGAAAATCTCGAAATAAAGATAGATCAAGTACACGTACAAACACCAGCGCACATGCACACACACACGGAAAACAACCGAATGAAGCTGGACAGTGTCTTTCGACTGGATCAGATCCTGACCTTAATGGGTGCCCTCGAAGAGCTACAGCCCCCCTACGAGATCCAATTCACGAAGATTCCAAGTCAAAGGTCGCCACCTCAGGGTCTGCTGAATCACCAATAGCATATCGTACCCACAATCAATTGAAGCAAGAATCCCTAAAGAAGTCGAGACAATGTCCCAGTACCTTTAGCGCCTCACGAAAGTCGATAACGTCTCTTGTGGCCTGATACCACCCAAGGACATAACGAGGCAGAGATCACATCGTATGAGGCACACCAGAGGAGCAGCCTCATTAATGGAATGAAGTACAAAACAACAAATTAGGTAATAATATACGTGTATTACCTGGGATACGGGAAAGTTGAATTAGATAGAACAATACGTGATACATGCTGAAAAACTACTGGCTCAAGAGAACCATAACCGGAAACTAAAGATGGAACAGCAATCACATGAACCTCAGCTTATTATGATGCAAATGGTCGTTCAGCCATTGGAGGGAGGGACTGCGGGAAAAGAGAGAGGCACAGGTGGAGTTCGCAAAAGAGGAAGGGATCGCGAAAGTGCGTTTGCAGAGATAGATCTGGCTGGTGCTTTGTTTGCGGAGCAATGGACCACTGGTCAGGACAGTGCCCGCACAGACAGCCTCAATCGGTCCTGGAGGCTGGACAGCATGGTGACTGACAGGGACGACTGAGGTTGAGGTGGGCAGGCCACAAGGTACAGGTTAACCTCTTTCCTTTATACTTGTCAACGAAGAATGCCGAATGCTAATCACTTCTACTAACCTAACGGGCACTGAGATGTATCCCAACTCTATATTGAACATTGAGATTGCGAAGTATGGACAATATGTTCAATATAACAATCATGCGAATATGTCGATGCCTACCTCTATGTTATACGTGGAAGGTACAGCAGTTACCTTTTTGGTAGATACATTGCCAGCATATTGACTCCTCAAATCAAGACAGTTCAGAGAGTTGATACCAATAAAGATGAGGAGAATGTTCCTGAACTCAATGGAGGCATCAGGCGTCGTGATATGGGAGAGTTTTACCGCACCCATATTGTGTGAAATCAGTAATGTGTATCCATTCTAATTCTCAATTTTGTTAGCGGAATTCTGTCCTTTACATTTGATGGATCGGGATCTCATAGTGAGACTGGGGTTGTATTTGCTCAGTACTCCGACGGGCTTTCAGGTAATTCAAAGGGAGAATTCACAAGTGTAAATTGAAAAATACAACCCAAGACCACTGGTGTATGTCTATGAGTGGCGATTAAGCCAGAGAGCAATGAGTTCAGTCAGCAATTCACTCGCCCTGGAAGCAGGTAACCATGTTAATCCTATTAACACAATTTTGTTTGGCGGGAATATGCTGCACTGCACAGCACACATACACCACGATAGCCCTGCGGAACCATAAGCGAAGTATTGGTTCAGGAGATTGGTTAAACCAGGTCAGATGTTATTGTGCGAATTTTATTGAAGGGATGGCAGATGTGCAGTCAGTGTGAACTTATGTAAAGTACCTGCGACGGCAAGTAAGCTCTATATTTTTGATGTGGAAGGCTATGCTCCCCGCGTGTCACTGGCGAAGGTGTCCAGTGACTGGTGGCAAGATTTGGGGCCATGGGTACTAAAGGCATAAAGAACGAAATGTTGGGTGTTCTGAGACGATGTGGGGATGTGGTTCAATGCAGATATGCGGACATATAGGAATAAATTAATTTGTCTAACTCAGGTAATAGAACAGTTGAGGTTACCCCCTCTAGCCCTGAAGAGCCTAGAAGGCTGAACTGGCGTTTCCCGAAGATAAACTTCACAGACCCAAGATTAATAACGGTCCCTACTGAATTATGGGTAAAAGGCAATCATGATGTGGGGCTTATACGAGGTTGTGAACCAATACGAGTAACCACGAAGTCGGAGTATCGTCCTTGCAGAGCACAATAGCCGTTAAAACCCGAGGCCATGGACGTAGTTACTCCAGTCTTTCAATCCTTCCCAAATGCTAGAGAGATAATCCCCTGTGTAAACTCACCGGTGAGAACTCCCATTTTTCTGATCAAAAAGGCAAAAATTCCAAGTGAGCCGGAGGAATGGAGGTTTGTTCAAGACCTGCAGGCAGTCAATAACAGTGTTGTCCCGCGCGCATCAAATGTTCCCAAACCCTATACTGTATTAAATCAATTTCCACCGGACAGTAAATGGTTCCCTGCTGTGGATTTACCCAAGTCTGCTGACAGCACTAAAAAATGTCAGAATGTGAGTTGGCGAGGAAGATGTAAAAATGCTCCAAAGTGACTGAGACAAGTGAAATTACTTGGATAATATGTGGCAGATGGAGAGCAATGGGAGAGAAGAGGTGTTGTGTACTTTGATGGGAACAATAGAATGGCAGCCTCTTATTTGAAAAGGAAATGGTTGAAAAATGTTGTTCTACAAACGAACTTAAGCTGCATTTTCGTTTATTTCTGCACAGCCCTCTGAGTACATGCAGGGCAGTGAGTCTGAAGCCAGAAGTCAATACTGGGAATGGCATTGACACGCTGACCAGTGTATATAGACCCAGCAAGTGGGGAGCTGTAACATTGAAGGATGACCTTGTACCAGTCACTAAAGCAATATTGCAGGAGCAGAAAGCAGGTAGACAGATAAATGATGTATTGCTCCTTCATTTCAGCGGAATTGAGTGCAGGAGTAAGAGTATCCTACTGCAGCTGTACAGGGCCTTGGTGAGACCCCATCTCGAACATTGTACAGTATTGTGTGCAGTTTTGGTCTCCTTACCCAATAAAGGACAAACCTGACATTGAGGGAGAGCAGCGAAGGATGACCAGACTGATCTTTGGGATGACAGGCTTGTTGTGAGAGCAGAGTTTTGGGCGACTGGACCTGTATTCCATGGGATTTAGGAAAATGAGTGGTGATCACAGTGAAATATATAAAACTCTGACAGGGCGCGACAGATTGGAAGCTGGCTTGGATGCCTCAGACAAGGGGCCACAGCATTAAGTACAGAGAGACCACTTTGCATTGAGATGAGAATAAATGTCTTCACTCAGAGACTGGCGAACAAGGAGGACTCTCTCCCAGCTCGGGCTGTGGAAACCTAGGCACTGAATATAAATAAGGTTTTCTGGAAATTAAAAGGATAGGGAGAGAGCGGAGTATCGTGTGAAGATAGAAGATCAGCTATCAATCCAGGTTATTCTCCAATAACTCAGTCGCTGTGTTCCTGTGCAACACCATGTTGTGCAAAATCGTGCAATATTAATAATGGGGTCTATGGGAAACAGAGGGTAAGGGGCGAACCCCCAAAAATATTAGTAAAGCCAAAAATTTAATTTAGTCTAACACACATACTAGCACAGTCTAAATAAATCTTTAAGTTCCATATTGTAATAAAACAGTGCTGTAAATGTGACACTTTCAAAATACAGGTCACTGACTACAGCAGTGTACCTTTCACCACACTCTTCACCAGAAAGCGCGTGGGGCTGACTGACCACGTGATTCCGATGGGGAAACTTCAGTTCTCCTCAAGAATCTCCCCACAGTTTGAAATAAAGTTCGTTCTAAGTGGATACTACAACTCCCCGTTTCAGGCTCAGTTTCAAGGCTTCCAGAGCGGATTACATTCCTGTTTTAGCTGAACACATTGATTGTACATTTTGCAGACAGAGGATCCTGAGGCTGGGTTTTGCTGTTCAGTTGGTTCCCGGCAAGGAATTGCGTCACAATGAACAGGAGTTCACTTTATGGAAAAAGGTTCATGAATCACATTGCATCCAAATTGTATTTAATCAACATGCGTTATCTGAGAACTGCCTGTATATTGAATGGAGGAGCAAAATTGATGGGCTGAAGGGACTACAGCAGTTCTCACTTTATATTTCACAATGTTTAAACATATCAAGGGATATGAATATTGTATGGGTAAAACTGCATTAAGGAGATGTTCGACCATTAACTTGCACAGAGAAAGCTCAATGTGTTGTGTGACGGACTCATTTCCCGAAGTTCCTGTACAGTTTATGGGAAACCTCAGTAAATGTTGTCACAAACCGTCAGACGTTAGGAAGGAGGTCTCTGCAGGGTCAACAGGACTATGTTTCCCGTTCCCTTTTCCGACACCAAAGTTGGAGCCAGGTGTTATCTCCGGGTATATCCTTTAAGAGTTCGGAGCAGTTGATACAATTGAGTGCCTTGCTTGGCCGTTTCAGGGACGATTGAAGAGTTTATCACATGTCTGTGCGTCTGGAGTCACTTTTAGGCCAGACCAGGAAAACACGGGAGAAACACTTCCTGAAAGTACATTGGGGAAGGACATCGATGTTTACAATCAACATTGGACACAAGATCACTATTACTGATACCAGATTTTAGATCTTGATATGTTAATAATTGTTTTCATCTTCCACCAGCTGCCCAAGCATGAGACTGGTCTGTATTAGTAATGCAATGACAATTCCACAACAGCACCATCTCCACATGGAGACCTATCTGAAACCACGCTGAGCAGGTTATTTCTGTGCTATTTGACCGCTCTGTCATATGGAACTCCCACCAATTTGACTGTTGTGATGGGACTGATGGGGTGGTAATTGGTCAGATTGTATTTATTCCCTTCTTAGGAAACTGAACATAGCTGAGTAATTTTCCACATTGTCAGGGAGATGTCAGAGTTGGAGCTGGAATGAAACAGCTTCCCCAGTGACACGGCTTATTGTGCAGCACAAGTCTTCAGTCCCATTGCAGGAATGGGGTCAGGGCCCATTGCCTTTATTGTATCTACTGTGTTCAGCGGTTTCTTCATGTCACGTGCATCGGATCGAAATGGTTGAAGACTGGCATCTGTGATTCTGTGGGCACCATGATAGGGCAAGTTGGAACATCCACTCAACACGTCTGGCTGAGGACAGTGCAGACACCACATACTTGACTTTTACACTGATGTACAGGACTGTTCCATTATTTAGGATGGGGATATTTGTGGAGTCTTCTCCTCCAGTACGTTGTTTAATGGTCCATCGACATTAATGCTTGGATTTGGCAGGATGACAGTGCTTCGATCTGATTTTTTACTCGTGGTATAATTTCTGCCTCTGTACAAGATGTTATTTCTGCTGTTTCCAGAGAAACCAGCCAATTGCGGTCGCTTTAATGGGTTGTCATCAGGTAAAGGAACACATGGTACTGACCCTGGCATGTTCACCCACACTCGTCACTGAACTATAGATCAGCTTCAGGGTAATGGTGGACTGAGGGATTATCCTGAGGGAAAAATCTCAGTCAGGGAGCAGACGATCAGGCATGGAGCAAAACCTCCCATGTCTGAACGGGGCTGAGTGAACCCCCCAGTACACAGTATCATTAAGTCCTGTAATCCCTCTCCATTTCAGTAACATATTGCTTTCTATTATTGCTGTAAATGAAATGACAGGTTATATCATGTTAAATTCCACCTGCTAAACTATTATCTATTGCCTTTACATTTCTGAATCTATTTGCAGACTCTCCACCCTCTCTTGATAATTTAATCTCTTGCTTACCACAGCGACATCACCAAACTCAGCATCTGTATATCTGTTCCTTCCTCCTGATCATTAATATAGACTGTAAATCGTTGAGAACCCAGCGCTGGTCACTGTGTGTCCCTACTGGTTACGTTCTCTCTAAATGATTTGTCCTGAGTGCCTGCTTCCAGTATGATACCCAGGCCTCCCCCATTCCTGGGAAACACAGTCGAAGAGTTGTCTAAGAACAAAGAACATCTGTGAGGAATCTAACACCTCGATGAGGCTGATGTCAACGCGGCCTCTGTTCCACTTTCCTGCCATCTCTCCACCCGAAAACTCTAGTCTCTTTTTGTAGATTGCGACACATGAAAAAAATCCACTCCACATCTCCACATTCAATTACTTTTAGCATTTTACACACGTCAATGAGATCTCCTTTCATTCTCGAGAGTATAGGCCTAAACTGCTCAATTTCTCTTCATAAGACAAGCACTTCAAATATGGAATCAATCTAATGAAGCTCTTCTGAATTACCTCCAATGGAAATACCTCATTCTGCAGGATACCCAATCTGTACTCCAGTTGCAGCCTCACTAATGCCTTGCATAGCTACACCAACACTCCCTACCTTTCTACTCTATCCTTTTATAAATAAACACTGAAATTATTGCATTTCTCATTACTTGCACTACCCGCAGGCAGGTTTTCTGTGATATGCAAGCAGGCACCCAGATCCCTCTGCACCTAAACACTTTGAACTTTCTTTCCATTTAGATAATAATTTGTCTTTCTATTATACTGGCCAACTTGAATAGCCCCATATTTATTCACTTTAATTTTCCTTGCCAAACGCCGACCCATTCACCCAACCTATCCATTTAGTTTTAAATCTCATGCATCATCATTTCGAAGTAATTTCCCACCAATGTTAGTGTTGTCTGAAAATGTGGCACCGTATTTTCTATCCCATCAACCGAGTACTGTAATACAATCGATCGCAAATGTATGAGGCATGAGTACTGAAATCAATGGCACCCCACAAATTGCATCTGCCAAAAGAAAATGACACATTTATTCCATCTGACTACATTTTGTTGGTTAATCCTCCATCCAAGCGAATAAATTACTCCTAAACCCATGTTTTCTATCTTACCACTTACTCTTTGGAGAAGCGACATATCCGATGCCTTCAGGAAGACTAGATATGTTCCATCTCCAGGATTCCCACTATCCATATTGTTTGCGACATCTTCAAATAACTCAAGCAAACAATTCAAACACGATTTAACCTTTGAAAAACTATGTTGACTCTGATGGATTGTGGTTTAACTTTGCAAATATCCTGAACAATGGACTCTAACAATTTGCCTTAAATTACAATAGTTTATTATTACAGTTTAGTGGGCGGCACGGTGGCACAGTGGTTAGCACTGCTGCTTCACAGCGCCAGAAGCCTGGGTTCAGTTCCCGCCTCAGGTGACTGAATGTGTGGAGTTTGCACATTCTCCCCGTGCCTGCGTGGGTTTCCTCCCACAGTCCAAAGATGTGCAGGCCAGGTGAATTGGCCATGCTAAATTGCCCGTAGTGTCAGGTAAGGGGTAGATGTAAGGGTATGGGTGGGTTACGCTTCGGCAGGTCAGTGTGAACTTGTTGGGCCGAAGGGCCTGTTTCCACACTGTAAGTAATCTAATGTATACCATTATTATAAGTTCTTCCCTTTCGAAAACCTTTGGGTTTTCTTTGAATTCCTGTTTAATGGGCAAACGTTTTTAAGAGATCTGCTCCAGTTGCTGTGTTAGAGCCGTGTGTGGCTGAATGGACTCATCATCGTGTTGGTGTACAAACTCGATGGGCTGAAGTCTTTCTGGTGTTCCCATGTTGCCATCTCCAAGGCCACAATGACCTCTTCCTGTTGATACTTTCGAGGATTGGGAGTTGATGGCATCTTACTGTTGCTGTCTCGCATTTTGCGGAGGGTGTTGTATTCTGGGATTACTTCCTGAGAGGGGAATTATCACAGGTAACCTCACAATCATTAAAAAGTACTTGGACGAGCATTTGGAAGTGTCATAACATTCCAGGCTATGGGCCTGGTGTAGGAAAGTTGTACTAATATAGATCGTGCTGTACTTCTGTTGGCACAGAGGCTATGCCCCTGTGAGTGTATGGTGTGGAAGGTCAATTATTGAGCAGTTTAAGGCATGAATTGATGAATTTTTGAAGAGTATATTCGCAAGGGTTGTAAGAGTGAACTGTCATCACTTGATAAATCATGTCAGTGTGAAAAATATGAGAAAACAAGTACAGTTTTCTTCCAGTTTGAGGCCAAACAATTGAGAATGGGGAACAGGGAAATTGAAAAACTATGAAGCCACTACTTCAGTTCTGTCTTCACAAAAATCTCAAACAATACAAGGAAAACCAAGTATGGTGTGGGAAAGTGGTAGAGTACGTGCATCATAGAACATAGTAAGTAAATGGTTAAGGAGAAATTATTGGGGGTGAAAGTAATGGTCATAGACAACACTAACATAGATTTATGAACTGGGAATTATGTTTGAGAAACAGACTGCGAGACAAATGAAAGAGAAGCAATGGATATTAAACACGTGGAATTTTAGAAAAGTTTTGGTAAAGCTCCAAGCTCAGTTTGCAAAATCAAAGCTGAGTGGATTGGGGCGAATATATGGCTACGTTTCTAGAATGGGACAGCTGGCTGGAAACAGTGAATAGAAATAAACAGACTCGTGAAGCAACAGCCTGACATTGTCTGTAAGGTATGATTCTGTAAGGTATAAGTCCTTCCACATTTAGTCAAGAAACGTTGGGGACAATTAAACAATTCACTGGAGGAAGAGATTCCACAAATAACCCCTTCCTCCATGATGGAAGAGCCCATCAAATCAGTGTATAAGATAAGGTTGATTCATTCGCAACAATCTTCAGTCAGAAGTGCTGAGTGGATGATCCATTTCAGCCTATGTCCCAGATTCCCCATCACCTTCCCCAGATAACTCCTGTCTCATCAGCAGGACGGACACAGCAGAAGTGGCGGCACATTGGGATACGGTTGGAAGGGAATTGCTCTTGACTCCGTATCCCATGAAGTCTCATGGCATGAGTTTACACATGGGAAAGGAAACCTCCTTCTGATAACCATGTACAAGTCTCTTTCAACTGATCAATCAGTACTCCTCCATGCTGATAAACACTTGGAGGAAGCACTGAGGGTAGCACGGACGCAAGATGTTCTCTGGGTGGAGGATTTCAATGTCTACCTCCAAGAGTATCTCAGCTACAGCAATACTGATCGAGCTGGCCCGGCTCAAAAGGATATAACTGCTAGACTGGTACTGTAGCAGATGGTGAAGGGACCAACAAGAGGAAAATACATTTTGACCACAGACTGACTAATCTGCCAGTTGCAGAAGTATCTGTTCATGACAGTATCGGTAAGAGTGGCCACGACAGTCATTGTAGAGACAAAGTCACACTTGCACATTGAGAATATCCTCCACCAATTTGGGTGGTAGTATCACGGTACTAAATAGGACAGACTTCGAACAGATCTAGCAGCACAAGTCTGGGTGTCCATAAGGTTCTATGGTTCATCTCTGGGAGAAGAAGTGTACACGCACACAAACTCAGGGCCTGGCATATCCCCCTCACAACAATTACCATCAATCCAGACGGTCATCATTGGTTCAATGGAGTGTGCAGGAGGGAGGAGTAACACCAGGCAAAACTGCAAATGAGGTGTCAGCCTGTTGAAGCCACCAAACAGGACTACTTGTGCGCCAAACAGCAGAAGCAGTAAGTGATAGACAGAACTAAGTGATCCCACAAGCAAAGGATCAGATCAAAGTTCTGCAGTCCTCCCACATCTAGTCGAGAAACGTTGGGGACAATTCACTGGAGTAAGAGATTCCACAAATAACCCCTTCCTCCATGATGGAAGAGCCCAGTACTTCAGTGTATAAGATAAGGCTGATGCATTCGCAACAATCTTCAGTCAGAAATGCTGAGTGGATGATCCATTTCAGCCCCCTCCAGTGGTCCTCAGCAATTCAGTTACCAGTCATCAACCAATTTGGCTCAGTCCACACGATATCCAGAAACGATTGGAGATACTGGATACTCCAAAGAGTCCATGCTCTGACACCATTCTGGCAATAGTACTGAAAACTTGTGCTCCATAACGTATCACTACCCAAGCCAAATTGTTTAATACAGTTACAACAATGCCTATCCCCGATTATGTGGAAAATTACCCTAAGTATCTCCAGTTTATAAAAAGCAAATGTATTTACAAGTCAGGATGGTGAATGGCTTGGAGGGGAACCTAAAGATGATGGTATTCCCACTCTGTCAGTCTACTCTCGATCATCAGTAAATTGGTGGAAGGTCTCAGTGCTTTTAAGCAGCAGGTGCTCAGCAATACCCTGGTCAATGAAGCCCAGTTAGGGCTCCACCAGGGCCACTCAGCTCCTGACCTCATTACTGTGGTTCAAACATGTACAAATGAGCTGAATTCCAGAGGTGGGGTGAGAGCGACAGCCCTTTAAAACGAGGCTGCCTTCGACCAAGTGTGGCATTAAGGGGCATTAGCAAAACTACAATCCATGTGTATTAGGGGCAAACTCCCTGCTGGTTAGAATCATACCTGACACGTAGGAGGATGGTCATGGTTGATGAAGGTCAGTCAACTCAGCTCCAAGTCTGTAGGAGTCCCTCGAGCAGTAGCCGAAAACTTCTTCAGGGCTACTCCATCAATGACCTTCCCTCCATTTTAAGTTCAGAAGTGGGGATGTTCGCCAATGTTTGTACAATGATCTACAACATTTGTGGCTCCTTAGATACTGAAACAGTCCATGTTCAAATGCGACAAGATCTGGACAGTATCCAGGCTAACAAGTGGCAAGTAATCTTCAGGCCACAAATGCCAGACCGTGACCATCACCAATAAAATTCAACCTAACCTGCCCCTTGGCATTCAATGGTGTTACTATCACTGAATCTCCCAGTATCAAAGTCCTGGTGGGTAATCATTTCTCAGAAACTCACTGGTCTCGCCACATCAACACAGTGACTACAAGAGCAGGTCAGAAGCTAGGAACACTGCGGCGAGTAACTCACATCCTGACTTCCAAATGTCTGTCCATCATCTACAATGCATAAGTCAGAAGTGTGGTAGAAGACTCCCAATTTGCCTGGATGAGTGCAGCCCCAACAACACTCAAGAACCTTTACACCATGCAGGACAAAGCAGCCAGTTTGAATGACCCTTCATCCACAATGCTCCACCATCAACGCTCAGCAGCAGCACCAGTGTTTTCCTATTTACATGCTGTAATGAAATGATTCACCGAAGATCCTCAGATACCATCTTCCCAACTCACGACCACATCTATCTCGAAGGACAAGGGCGACAGATGTATGGGAATACCATCATCTTCAGGTTCCCCTCCAAGCCATTCACCATCCTGACTTGGAAATATATCACTGCTCCTTCACAGTCACTGGGTCAGAATCATGGGATTCCCTCCCTCATGGCATTGGAGGTCAACCACAGCACGTGGATTGCAGCGGTTCAACAAGGCTGCTCATCACCACCTTCTCAAGGGCAAATAGGGACAGGAAATAAATGCTGACCCAGCCAGTGAATCCGAGATTCACGAAATAAATAAATAGAAATTAACAGAGGAAGGTTGCTGAGGTGTGGCAGGGATCGGTGCTTGGGGCCCAGCTGTTGACAATGCCCTTTAAACATTTGGTCGCTGGAATCAGATACACTATATCCCAGCCTGCTGACAGCACTAACGGATGTGGGATTGAGAGTGGGTGAGGAAGATGTAAAAAAAAACAATATTGCAGGACAAAAAGCAATTAAGAAGATAAATGGTGTGCTGACCTTCATTTCAGGAGGATTTCAGTCCAGGAGAAAGGGTGTCTTACTGCAGCTGTGCATGGCCTTGGTGAGAATCATCTCAAACATTGTGCAGCATTATGTGCAGTTTTGATCTCCGTACCTAATAAAGGACAAACCTGACATTGAGGGAGAGCAGTGAAGGATGACCAGACTGATCTCTAGGATGACAGGCTTGTTGTGGGAGCAGAGTTTGGGGAGACTAGGCCTGTATTCCAAGGGGTTTAGGAAAATGAGTGGCGATGTCAGTGAAATAAACAAAAAGCTGACAGGGTGAGACATATTGGAAGTAGGGATGATAATTCCCCAGGCTGGGACGTCTAAAACCAGGGGCCAGAGTATTAGGTACAGGCAGGTCACTCTGCATTGAGATGAGAATAAATGTCTGCCCTCACAGACCAGTGAACCTGGGAATTCGCTCTCACCTGGAAACCGAGACATTGATTATAAATAAGGATTTCGAGACAGTAAAGGGATGGTGGGAGAGCAGGAGTACGGTGGGGAAATGAAGGGCTAACCATCATTACGTTAAATTGGGTAGCAACTCGATGGACCAAACGTACTACTGCACCACCAATTTTATAGCTTCCCAAGGTTACTCACATTAACGGATATGTATATTGTGTGGGGTAAGTGCATTGAGGAGAATTTTTCCATGAACTAGAATGGGGAGGCTCACTGTGTTGTATGATCTACTCCTTTCCCGCTGTTTCTGTGCAGTCTGTGGGAAAGCTCTGTAAATGTTGTCAAAAGTTCCCAGATGTTAGAAAGGAGGTTTCTGCAGGGTCGATAGGACTGTGTTCCCATTCCCTTTTCCGACACTGATGCTGAGGCCGGGTGTTCTGTTCGGTTTCAGCCTTTCAGACCTCGGAGTAGTTAGATACAAATGAGTGCCCTTGCTTGTCCGTTTCAAAGACCATTGAAATATTTATCACATGTCAGGGTCTGTGGAGTCACTTTTAGGCCAGCCCTGGAAATCATGGGAGATTCACTTCCTAAAAGTACATTGGAGAAAGAAATTCTGTTTATAATCGATATTGACTGCAAGGTCACTGTTACTGATCCCAGATTTGAGATCTCGGTATTTTATTAATTGTCTTTAACTTCCACCCACTGCCAGATCATTAGCCTGGTCTGGATTAGTAATCCAGTAACATTTCCACAACAGCACCATCTCCACATGGGGACCTATCGGAAACCACACTGAGCAGGTTATTTCTGTGCTGCTTGACAGCTCTGTCAAAAAACCTCCCACCAATTTGACTGTCGTGATGGGACTGAGGGGGTGGTAATTGGTCAGATTGTAATTATTCCCGTCTTTGGGGACGTAACTAAGCTTAGTAATTTTCGACATTGCCAGGGAGATATCAGAGTTGGAGCTGGAATGAAACAGCTTCCCCCAGGGACATGGCTTGTTGTGCAGCACAAGTCTTCAGTCCTATTGCAGGAATGGTGTCAGGGCCCATTGTCTGTGTCGTATCTACTGTGTTCAACTGTTCTCCATGGCACATGCAGCGAATCAAATCGACTCAACACTTCTGGCAGAAGATGGTGCCAGATAAAAAATAAAACATCCTTCTCTTATACACTGATGTGCAGGTCTGTTCCATTATTTAGGATGGGAATGTTTGTGGAGCCCTCTCCTCCAGTCATTTGTTTAATCGTCCATCACCATTTATGACTGAATGTGACAGGGCTGCAGGGCTTCGTTCAGATCTATTGGTCAAGTCTGGTAGCTTTCATGAGTTAGCATCAGGTTAAAGTTCATGTGATTCTGACTCTGATATGTTCACCCACACTCGTCACTGAGCCTTATTTTCCATTACCATGGTGTTGATGGTAATGACAGACTGAAGTGTTACCCTGGCAAAAAGTTACAGGTTGTGGTTGAATGAAGGTCTGCTTCTCCTGCTGCTGTGGTCTACAGCACGACATGAATACGCAGTTTCCAGCTGCAATACCTGCAATGCAATTCTGCTGACTGTTCCCCAATTCTCACTGAGGCCCATTCACCCATCAGCCCTGCACTCAGTGACCTAAACTGGTTTCTGATGTGGAAATACTTCCATTTCCAAACTCTCATTCTGCTAAGGGTCTGTCTCCCCGGGTCTTGCTTCCAATCTGATACATTCTGCAAAAGCATTTAACTGATCTTAATTCAAATATTTAATTCACCTGAATTTTTTTCCTTGAGAAATACCATCTTCTGTGTTTAAAGTCAATGTGTTTCCTCTGTTTCTCTCCCTGACCATGATTAAGAGCTCTGTAGCGTCAGTGATGCCAGCCTTATGTAGTTTCAGAGCCAATGAATTCTCTAGATTCCCAATCATCTTCACCTCATTGTATGTTTTCTCTTTTGGTTTGATGGATTATCACTCATGGCTGCCTTGTTCTCCCATGAGTATGTTTCATGTTCTTGGGGTTGCATTTCTGGTATTATCTTCCGAATTATCCCCAGACCCTCCTCCTATTGCTGCTCCATGTTCTTTCCTGCTCAGCTCCCCTTCCAATTAACTCTGGCCAGCTCATCCCGCATGTCTTTGTAGTTACATTGCTTAATTATAACCACATTGCACCTTGAAGAGAGCATTCGATATAAACCGAAAGAAGGAGTTTTGGGAGATGGGACACGAAGAATAATTGGTGGATTTCTTAACTCGATACAAAGATAGAACGAGAGAGAGGATATAGATCTGGAGATGTGGAAAATGAGAAAACTACATTATCGAAAGAAGTAGATGAACATTCCCCAATGGTTTGGTAATGCCTGTGTGCTGTGGTCCTTGGTACAGTGCATGTATAACAGAGTAATATGTTCAGATGCTGAGTCTGATGCCAGAATATTTATCTCCGATTATATGACAGACACTAGCTTTGGAAAGAACCCAATAGGCCAATATATTGAAGGGGATTAACTGACATAATTTGGGACACTAGAATCAAGAATTTGGAGCACACATCCTGGTTAGAGTGAGAGAGTAGAGTAGGGAATTCCAGAAAAGGAGGGAACGTTGAGAGGATCAAATCATGTATTAATGTCTTATAAATTTTATACATCATATTCATCATTTTTCGTTAACTGTGTCTCTGTTGTTCATTTACAATGTGTTGTGCACATGTGAAAAATGCGACTTAACTGCACACAAACATTGATTAAACAGTGTGCATAAAATCACTTTTCGACAATTGAAACTGTCCTGTTGTCGTGTTACGCGGATACATGAACACCAACTAGCCACCAAAAGACATGACGCACTATCACTATGCTCCATACATACAGACAAAGAAAGGCACATCTTTGACTGGGACAAAGCACACACACATACTAAGACACACAAGGACCTTCTTAGAGGAATTGTATCATAACCAGAAGTCCATCAATAAACGCATCAATTTTGATCCTGTCTACATTCTCTTGTTAAAATAATGGGAAATGACATCACCCATCTTAAGAAACCAAGACCTATAACTAGAGAGGCGGGACATACCACCAGCACTTCAGCAAATACTCTCACTGATGATGTCACCTAGTCATGGTGACGAAACTTCTGAAAACATACCTTCAAGCTCAACGAGCTAACTTGCACATATATAAATTGTTACTTTTTGTTTATTCGTGGAATTTAAGAGTTCTCTGTCGCTCACGTTTTAACAGATTATGATGTGAGGTGAGCTTTTCTGGGTGTGTGGTTTTAATTAACAGAGGGATTAGACATTGATGTCATAACAGTTTGGGGCCTTGCCATGTGGCACTTGGACCGACTTGAACAGATTTGAGATACAACAGGTCCCAGCAAATTCCAACTCATTGCAATTAGTGACTTTGATCTTCAAATAAAACCAGAGGGAAAATTCGTTTAATTTTGTTACTTGTGGTTGATTAAATCAAAAGTGAGGGAAATGGCTTTTAACATTGCTAAAGAGGTTCCCAAATTTTCCAAGGAAGTTTAGAAGGACAGAAGGAGGATATTTTTTAGAATTAGCAAATAGGTTGGAATTGGGTTTAACCAGGGACAAAAGGGAAGCTGAAATTGTGATGGAGTTGGGTAAGCACTTTGATGTATCAGAGAAACAGGCAACTGCAGTAGAGTTAGAAAAAACTTAAATTGCAAATGTGGCGACTGGAGTTAGAAGATAAATAAAGGGAAGGAAATAGAGAGAGACGAAAGAGAAAGAGAGGAAAAAGAAAGAGAGAGAGGATTTGAAATTCAGAAGTTGGGAATTAGACAAGAAAGTTAAGTTAACAGGATGTAGATGAAGGGAGAACATAGGGATGTATACAACTATGTTAATAACTTGCCGTATTTCGGTGAGAAAAATGTCAAACCCTTTTTTATTTCATTTGAAAAAATGGCTAGTCAGATGACATGTCCAGTGAACTTGTGGGTAATGCTAGTTCAGATTAAGCTGGTGGGCACAGCTGGTGAGGTATGTGCAGCGCTGTCAGATGAGGGGGTCAAGAGATTATCAAGATGTCAAATTGACTATTTTTATTGGTTATGAATTGTTACTAGAAGCATATAGACAGAAGTTCAGAAAAATAGAGACGGAATCAGGTCAGTCTTACATTGAGTTTGAAAGAAGCAACCACAGTCATTTTGGGAGTTGGGTGCTGGCCTTAAAAATGGATAAGACCTGTGAGGCTTGAAGGGGGATGAATTTGCTGGAGAAGTTAAAAGACTTACTTCCAGAGATAGTAAGAATTCATGTGAATGACTGGAAAGTTCAAGAAGTGAGAAGCACGGCAGAAAGGGCAGGTAAATATGCACTGGGGCATGAGATGATATTTAGCTTCTGGCAAGATTTTCATCCTGTGAGGGATAGAAATTGGGAGAAGGGAAGATCACACATTACAAAGCAAACAGTAGCGCACAATACTTTACCACAGGTGAAGAAAGAAGCCCAAAGGGGTTGAAAGGTGGTGAAAGGCCTCAAGTATTCTCACTATAAGGGAGTGGAAAACATAAAATGACAGTGCCGATGGTTAAAGAAGGGCACTGGGAAAGATGGTTTCAATGCAGTAAGCTGGGACACACCATGATGGGCGTTAAAGGAAGACATTTTGAGGAAAGATGTGGTAGAAAAGGCTAAGCCCAGTGGAATTAGTGAAACTGGTAAAGGAGACCCCAAGTGGAGCTGAGGAGCTGCAGGAGAGTGCACAGCCGAGGCAAGGGCTGGGTATGGAGGCAGTGCCTCATCTCTGAAAGAATTCGTCTCGGTAGATAAAGTTTACTCAGAAAGAACAGGGGGAGAAGGATAAGAAGTTATAATTTTGTGAGATACGGGATCTGCTCAGTCTCTAATAGTTGAGAAATGAGACGCTGGAAAAGCACAACAGATCAGGCAGCATCCAGACAGCAGGACAATCGAATATCAGGCAGAAACCCATCGTCAGGAGCATGGTGGGGGGGACAAGGGGGCTGAAAGATAAATACGAGAGGAGTAGCTGAGCTGGTGGGAGGTTCACTGGGAAGACAATAAGAAGATGTAGGTGGGAGTAACAGTGATATGTCTGAGGGTAAGGTGGAGTCGATAGGTGGAAAGGAAGATGGCCATTTAGGGCAGTTCAAGAGGGCAGTGCTAGGTTGAACGGTTGGATCTGGGAGAGGTTGTTGGAGGGGAGATTTGGAATTTGGTGAAGTCAACGTTGATGCCATACAGTTTGAGGGTTCCAGCTGTCCTACCACCAAGAGGAGTCCTATCACCCTCCTGTCTGACCTATCACCATCACGCTCCACATGCATCTACCTACCGCCTTCCAAGTTCCCTTCCACCCAGCTCCACCCCCACCCTCCTATTTATTTCTCAACCTCCTTCCCCCTTCCTTACCCCCCACTTTCCTGATGAAGGATTTATACCTGAAACGTTAACTCTCCTGCTCCTCGGATGCTGCCGACATGTTGTGCTTTTCCAGCCCCACACTTTAAAAATCTCATCTCCAGCCTCTGCAGCCCTCAATTTCTCTCGGCTGCTAATAGTAAGAGATGAAAGTATTTTCACTCTTTCTGGCATGTTAATCGAGAGTGTGTTAATTTGTGGAATGGGGACAGAAATTAAGCATTCCTTTGTGTAACATCAGGATGGAATGCCAAATCAAGATTAGGGAAGTAACAGTGACACTGAGTAACACAGTGTCAGTTCTCAGAATACAGTTTGTTCTTGGGAACGATTTAGCAGGAGGCGAGGTGGGAGAGGCACCCCTTGTGGTGGAGAAGCCAACAGAAGTCTAGGGAATTGGGGAGTTAAAAGACAAATACCGAGGAATCTTTCCAGAGTGTGTAGTAACAAGATCCCACTGTCCTCAGTTACAGCAGGAAGTAAAAACGAAAGAAAAATACAAATGAATTGATGCTCAGTGAACTGACCCCCTGTTTGATGTAACGGTGCAGGAAGAACCTGAACAGGCAGAGGATCAGGCAGAGGGGTTTAGTCCAGAAAGGCTAATGGACTTACAACAGATATATACACACACATTCACACAGACATACACATGCACACACACAGAAAAGGAATCAGAATATATTGTTGAACGTTATTAACTTAAAGATAGAATCCTAAAATTAAAATGGAGACCTAAAATTAAAATAGGTTACTGCAGAAGGGAAATGGGCCGAAGTACACCACTTTGTGTTACCTGTAGCATACAATGTTATGGCTAGCACATAAAATAATTGCAGGCGGTCACCTAGGTGGACAGAAGACTCAGGCTAAGGTACAGAAGCATTTCTAGTGGCCTGGAATGCACATGGACGTGTTTTTTTTGTACGTGACATACATCCCAAATGGAAGGTAAGCAACAGGCACTAATAAAACCAACACCTTGCTTGCCAATTCCTGCATTCGAAGAACATTTCACGTGGGTTATGACTAATTGTGTAGCTCCCCTTCCTAAAATAGAAGTGGAAAACTATATTTGCTGACCATAATGAATGTGTCCACCAGATTTCCAGAGGCAATTCCATTACGGAATGTTAAGATAAAACGGGAGGTGGAAGGGTTGGTAGCTTTCTTTACTCGCTGTGGGCAAGGCAGTAAGATTGAGTCAGACCAAGGAATTCATTTTACCGCTCAGCTGTTTAAGGAAGTCATGGATAGCTTAAGCATGCAGCAGTTTAAATCAAGTGCATCGGAACCTGAATCCCAGGGACCCTTGGAAAGTTAGCATCAGACGCTGAAGACCATGTTAACAGCGTACTGATATCATTACCCGAATGATTGCAATAAAGGTGTCCCATTATATTGTTTGCCATTAGAGATGCCTCAAATAAATCTACTCACTTTACTTCCTTTGAGATAATATTCGTACATGAAGTGAGAGGTCCTTCAAAATTAATTAAATATAAATTGACAGGACCGAAGTCGGAAATCTCACACTTGAATTCTCTGTGTGAGGTGAAGGAGAGAGTCGATGGAGTAGGTGAGTTTGCTAAATAGTATATGAAGAGCACAATTGAGAGTGAAGCAGGTGGCAGATCAAAATTCTGAAACTTTGAAGATATCCCGTGGGGATGACGTATTAGTATTGCCACCAGTGGTAGGTAATCCCTTCAAAGCCAGGTTTAGTGGCCCCTTTCAAATTTAAAAAAAAAAGTGAAGTCAGTTAAGCTATCTAGTAAAGATACTGGAGATGACAAAAAAAATTATCGAGTATTTTATATGGATGAATAATGTAGCAGCCACATTTAAGACTCAGGAACAGAGCTGTGGCCAGATGAACAAATTGTGTAATTTATCTGTATGATGTGGTGATCTTCAGCAAGTGATTAAAAGCTCACATATTACAGCTGGCAGAGCATGTTGAACAAGAAGCAAACTTGGTAATAAACTTAAAGAAAGCAGAATTCGCGAAGGCAGAGGTGACGTTCTTGGGACATTACATTGGACATGGGAGGTTGATCCCATGGAACACAAAGACGAAGGGCTTTGGGGAATTTCCACAACCATTCTCGAAGAAAGAGGTGCTTCGATTTTTGGAACTGTGTTGGTTCTATCAGAAGTGTGTTCCAAACTTCAGCAACGTATTGGCACCACTGATGGATTTATTAACGAAGAACACAGAATTGTGGTGGACAGAACAACGCCAGGAGGCATTTGAGAATCTTAAAGCAGGGTTAAACACTGCACCCGTTTTAGCTACACCAAATATTTTGGAACCCTTTGAAAATTGTGTTTGATGCTCGGGATATCGGGGTCAGAGATGTATTGATACAGATAGATGATGATGGAACTGAATGGCTAATTGGCTACTTCGAAAAAACTCAATATCTACCAGAAAAAAAATACAAAATCTCCATTATTGAAAAAGAATGATTAAGTTTCACACTGGCCTGGCAATATTTTAATGTGTATATGACAAACAAATTGTCGGAGATGATTGTGGACAATGACAAATCTCTCGCATTTTTTTGGAATAGTTAAAGACCAGACTATGAGACTATTTCATTGGAGTCTTACCTTACCGACTTTAAACTTACAAAAGGTACATTCTGCGGCTCCTACAATGTGATAGCAGATTTGTTATTGTGGATTTAAAGGAAAAAGTGTAAATAAGATTTACCTCATTCCAATGTTATAATGGTGTGCAGAATTAATATGAATGATATAACTGAGATTGATACTTTTGTATTTCATAAAATTGGGATTAAGAATTAGAGGAGAAGAAATGTAGTCATCTTTTCATTCTGCTGGTACACTTTATTTTCTGAAGTGGGGAGATGTTATGAAGCCAAAAACATGTATGGGTACTTTAAAACAGAACGGGTTTTGCCGAATAGAAATTAAAGCCACAGATGCCAGCTAAAGGTCAAACTGTTCCACATGTCACCATTAGCTGAGAAATGGATATCTGAGTTTTGGTTGCTGTTTTGACAGCCATTCAAATGCAACCAAAGAGTTTAAATAACGCCTCAGGAAACCAGAAGCCAATGGAATTTGAATATTATTGTTTGGACACCTGGTAAGCAACCAAATTATGAGAATTACTATATCATGGGGAGTATACATACTCAGCATTTTGAACACTGGTGGGAGAGTTACTGCCATCCAACAGCAGAGTAACTGCTGCAGAGCAGGAGTGCTAACTGGCCATCTCAAACACTCTCTATCAAAGACACATGTTCATGTAAACCTACTTGCAATAAAAAAATGACCCTGGGAGATCAGCAGCTGGAAGAGTGAGCACAGCTGGAAAGATGGGGATTGTGTGCTCTTGAGATTGCAATGTTTAATGTGTGGGCTGCTGGAAGAGCATATTTTTACAGAGTTGGAGTCAGATAGTAAGTAGCTAAGAAAAGAGGGGCGTGTATTTGTCAATAGTTGTTGTTTACTGTTCACTATTAAAGTTAAGAAACAAACTTTTTAATTTTTGTTTAAATTTTGGAAAAAAGGAGATCGGTGTCACTCATATTTGAACAAATTACGAGGTGAGGCGAGCTTTTCTGGGTGTTTGCTTTTAATTAACAGAGGGGTTCATCTTCACCTTGTAAATGTCCATCCACGTTAGCCCCATTTCCCTGCCGTTGGCCCATATCCTTCCAGTCCTTTCCTATCGACATATTCATCCAAATGCTTTGAAATGTTGTTAATGTAACCCCCCCCCCCACCACCACCCTCCGTCCCACCACAGACCACATCTGCTGGCAGCTCATCCATGTACCAACCTTCTGAGTAAAGAAGTGGCCAATCAGGTTCCCTTTTGTTCCTTCCCCTCTAACTTTAAACTGATCCCCTCTAATCCTCGATTGGGTGCACCTTGGAAAAAAACTGAGACCATTAACCCTCTCCATACCCCTCGTAATTTTATACAGATCTGTAAGGACTCCCTCAGTCTCCTTCTCTCTAAAGAAAAGGTCCTAGCTTGTCCAACCTCTCCCTATAACTTAGACCATTGGGTCCTAGCAACGTCTTTGTAAATTTCTTCTGCACTCTTTCTAATTTCATAACATCCTCCCTATAACAAGGTTATAAAAACTGAATACAATACTCCAAGTGTGGCCTTACCGAAGTCCTGTGTAACTACAACATAACTTCCCAACTTCTATCCACAATGTCCTGCCTGATGAAGGCCAATGTGCTAAAAGCCTTCTTCGCTGCCCTGTCAACCTGTGAGTCTACTCTTAGAGAACCGTGCCCGTGAAAACCAAGGTCTCTCTGCCCGCTGCACCTCTTAAGACCCTCCCATTCACCGTGAAACCCCTACCTTGACTTGAGTTTCCAAAATGCAAGATCTCACACACCTGTATTAAATTCCATTTGGCATTTCTCGCCCCACCTCCCCACCTGATTAACGTCCTGCTGCAATTTCTGATAAACTTCCTCACTGATGACGCTACCACTTATTTTAGTGTCATCTGCAAACTTTCTAATCATGCCCTGTACATTCTCAACCAAATCATAGATAACAAACAGCAATGGACACAGCCTTCAGTCTGACCGTCATCCTTCCACTAAACCCTCTGCTTCCTACCATCAACCCAACTGTGTATCCGATTGGACAATTCCCCTAGCATTCCACGTGATGGAACCTTCCCGAGTAGCCTGCCATGTGGTACCTTATCAAATGCCTTACTGAAATCCATACAGACTAAATTTACAGCTCTGTCCTCGTAAACCTTCTTGGTTACTTCATCAAAGAACTCTAACAAATTTGGGAAGAATGATATCCCACTCACAAGTCTATGCTGACTGCTCCGAATCAAACCTGTGTAAGTAAGAGGTGCAGTCAATTGTGTGCCGTCCTTCATTGTAAGATGATTAGAGTACATAAGTAAAGCCATCTTCCTGCTGTTGTAAAGCCTTGCTGAGAGAGTATTTGGGACACTCTCTACAGATTTGATCTCCTTTGTAAGGAATGATATCCTTCCCACAGATACAGATGGCGGTATCATGAGTGTAGAGTGAAGAACCTGAGAGTTTAATCTGCAGAGATGTGAAATACGAAGAAATGGGCATTCTGAAATACGAGGTGTAGCAGGTATATGTCCAAAGGACACATTGATAGGCTGAGAAATTCCATACTTTACGCAGGATTGATTGGTGTGATTTATTGTCACGTGTACCTCAGTACAGGGAAACACTTTATTTATGAGCATAGGTGGCAGATCATAGTAAGCATGGCCAGACAGATCATAGTGTGGAAATAGACTTGGACAGAGGAAGGCATGCAGGATGCACTGCACAAGACAAGCACTCGACAAGATCAACATGAGCAAGATCAGCATTATTTGAACATAGAGAGTCGATTCATCAGTCTAACGTGACTTTCCTAATAGTTTATATGCCTAAATTAACTCTCCCCATGTTATTGTGCTGTTGGCGTGTGAACCCGTACTGAACGCCATGTTGTTCACAATCCCCAACAGCAGCCACAATACCTTCGATCTGAAACAGGTAGCCATTCCCACCAGCTTCCGCCCTACAAAGAGAAACACCAGGATGGAAGGTGCCTTCTTGAGACTTCACACAAGACATATTGCTTCCTTCCTCAACACTAGAAAACCACGTTAAAGTCCCACGTGTTTATCATGAGCAACGGAGTCACGAGGAACAACGTGGAGCAGTCTGTCTGTGCACTTCTGTGCATCTGCTCCACTTGATCATCATGTTGGAGCATCAATCTGGAGACAGTGAGGACTCCCGATGCTGGAGATTGTAGTAGACAGTAGATTGCTGGAAAAGCACAGATGGTAAGGCAGCTCCGAGAAGCAGGAGAATCCACGTTTTGGACATAAGCCATTCATTAGGAATCAGCATCAATTACCTCATTCTATCCCTTTGCAATTGCGTTGAGGGGGGAATTGCCTCGTACTATTCCTGTGTAAGTGATTCAACGGGCTGAATGGCCTCCTCCTGTTCCTGTGTAAGAGACTGAAGGAGCTGAATGGCCTCATCCTGTTGCTGTGCAATTGGCTTTAGGGACCGAATGGCCTCCTCCTGTTCCTGTATAAGAGACTCAAGGGTCTGAATGGCTTCTTCCTCTTCCGATTGGACAGGACCAAGGCCCTGATTGGGTTACCCCTGGTTCCTGTTTGACAGCTCGATGTACTGACAAGTGTGATGATGCTGCGGCTTTGAGAGGTTATTTTGTCCTGGTTTCTTTTCAGAGAGAGATTGAATGATCGTTACCAAGCTGGTTAGTTAAGGACACTGAGTAAACAGCAAGGGAGGCCTTGGGTTAATTTTAATGCAGCCTGAATGGGTGTGGCCAGCTCTCACAAATTACGATCTCTGGATTTTGGTTTCTAAGTCGTATCAGAAACTATTGGGGTCTCCACAGAGTTGGAATCTTCAGTGACTGTCTCCTGGCTGCTACTCGCTCTGAATTTTCGCTTGGTGCTGTTTTTAATTCCTGGATTAGAGAAATGTTTGTAACAATCTGTTCCTGAATTTTCCTTTCTGCCAGGGGCTGTGTTTATGGGATTTTCCTATATTGGTAATAGTAATAGTTCATTAATAATAGTTCCTAGATTTTTTATTCTGTTAACTTGTCTAATAGAATTATGTTTTTCTAAATTCCTCTTTGCTTTCATTTTATCTTTCGTGTTTCAATAAATAGTGTTTAGCTTCACACTGAATAGTTTGACCTGTCACTTTGCATCTGGAACAGTCACTTTATATTGCCTTTAAAATAAAAAAATTACAGTCTAGGTTACCGCCTTCAAATATTTTCGAGGGGCTCTCTTGTGGTCCATCACACTAGAATGGCTTCCTCATATTCCTGTGAAACTGGCGTGAGATGCTGAATGAACTCTTATTGTACTGGGGCAATGTGCAGTGTCAAGCAGTGCTGGTAGATGAATGTTACGGACCATTTAACAGAACAAGTCTCAATGGAGTCTGGGTCTTGCTGCACATGGACACAGACTAGTTCAGGAGCTGACAGGGGTACAAAGTGTTCTGAAAATTGTGGAATCTTCAGTGAACATCTCCACTTCTGATCTTATGGTGGGAATGGTGGGGAGGGGAGACATTGATGAAGCAGCTGAAGCTGTTTGTGAAGAGGAAGCTACCCTGAGGATTTCGCACAGAGATGACCCAGGACTGAGATGATGAACATCTTCCTTTGTGCCATGTTTGACTCCAAACACTGGAGAGTTTACTTCGATTCCCATTAAGTCCAGATTTGTTAAGCTCCTTGATGTCAGCAGACGTCAACCACTGCCTTGACATCAGGACCAGTCATTTGTACCTGAACCCTTGTCTCAACCTCTTTTGTTCATATCAATAAATCATGATATAGGAGCAGCAAGTGTTTTCTTCAAACACGTGGTTTTGAATGTCAGACTTTCTCTTCTCAAGAGTGGTGGGGAGCAAAATGACTGAAAGTATTTGAAGAGGAGGTAGATGGATATTGATCTGACAGAGAGTTGAGGGCTATGAGGAATTGGGTATGAAAGAGGATTTGAGACAGAGAACAGATCAGTCATGATCTTAGTGAAGGGCAAGGCAGGCTTGGGGAGTGAATGACCTGTTCCTGTGTCTGATGTTCTCACATTCTGTTCTTGGAAAGTTAGTGGGTGTTATTTTCATGAATGTCTATTATGGAATGTTGCAGGCAGGGAGACAAGAGGATTTTGTGAGCCATCTCTGGGTGAGGTATGTGGGCTGTAATCACAGTGAACCTGGGTCTAAACATGACCAACAAATGAAGCACAATTTGCAGAGAGGGGAAGCTCTGTGAAGAGAGATGAGGGACCTCTTTCAAACCCGTGCCTGGATTTTCCAATTGCATTTCCCAAATGACTTCAAAGCGTGTGTGACAGTCTTGAGAGGCTGACTGGTCTCCTCTGTTTCTGTGCAACAGGTTATAGAAGTACGTGGCCTCCAACCCTCCTGCGGGGGTGGATGGAACACAAAAACATGGGACTGAGGAGCAGGAGTGGGACATTAGATACTTTGAGCCTTCTCCACCAGACATGAAAGATGATGGACTCAGACCCATTTTCCTGTTTGTGTACTATTACCAGTGACTCACTTCCCTGTCAAATATTTAACTAAACAGCTTTCAATCCATGTGAACATAGAGGCACGATAATTTTCCAGTGAAGAGAATTCACACTTGAAAGGTCCTATCAGAATATTTCGCCATCCCTCTTATAGAGTCTGACAGTCATGCAGAAAGGAAACAGACCCGTTAGTACAATCTGTTCACTCCGATCAGATATCAAATCTGACCTAGTCCCATTTGCCAGCATTTCCAATATCCCTCCTCTTTCAGATACATTTTAAATGTTCGATTTTAACCACCTTCACCACTTCCTCTGACAGCACTTTCTGTACACACACCATTCTATGTGTGAAACATTTACCTACAGGTCCATTCTAAATTATTCGCCCTCTCCCCTTCAACCTTTGCTGTCTTGTTCTGGACTCCCCTATCTTGGGGAGCAGAACATGGCTGTTCAGAATATCCATGCCTCTGATGATTCTATAAACTTCTATAATGTCATCCTTCAGCCTCTGACACTCCAGGGGGAAACACCTCAACCTAATCAACCTTTCCCTGAAGCTCAAACCTCCAGTTCTGCAAGTGAGTTGTAAGCAGTTTTCTTAAAGTGGCCTCACCAACTTCCTGTTCAGAGGCAACATGCCAACACAACTCCTCTTCTCAATGCTCTGACTGATTCAGGCAAATGTGCCAAATGTGTTCTGCACCACTCTGTCTACCTGCAACTCCACTTTCAAGGAACGATGTACCTGCAGACCTATGTCCCCTTGATCCACAACACGCCCCAGGACCTTACAATTAATGTATAAATTCTGCCCTGATTTGCCTTCGCAAAATGCAAAACTTTGTATTTATCTAAATTAACTATGTCTGTCACTCCTTGCCCCTTTGTCCCATCTAATTGTGGTCTCGTTGCACTCTGAGATAATCTACTACACCACCTTTCTGATGTCATCTGTATACTTACTAACTATGGCCCCAATATTCACATCTAAATCCTTTACATAAATGACGAAATGCAGAGAAGTCAGTACCGATTCATACAGCACACTGCTGCTCACAAGCCTCCAGTCTGAAAAATATCCGTCTTCCTTCAAGCTAATTGTGACTAGCTTCCGCTGTATGTCGTGTGACCGAACCTTACTCATCTGCCTACCAATCGGAATGTTGTGAACACCTAACTGACGTCCATGTAGACAATGTCTACAAAACTGCCTTCATCAATCTTCTTTGTCACCTCTTCATAAAACTCAATCAAATTAATGAGACATGATTTTCCATGCAGAAAGCCACGTTGACAACCCTGATCAGCCCTTGCCATCCGAAATGTATGAGCTGAAAAATGTGTTGCTGGAAAAAACACAGCAGGTCAGGCAGCAACCAAGGAGCAGGAGAATCGATGTTTCGGCATAAACATGTATGTAAATCCTGTCCCTCAGAATCCCCTCCAACAACTTACCGACCACTGACATCAGGCTCACCGGTCTATAGTTCGCCGACTTTTGGGGTCACTGCTTCGTTTTCCATTCCCACTGCTCCACTGCTCACAATGCATGTCAAATGTAACCAGGTCGGTGATATGATCGATGATATCGGTCTCAGACTGGGTCAGGGTCAGTTTTAGCAACAAGTCAGGCTAGTTTCTTTAATCTGCGAAAACAACACGTTTATGATCCAGAGCAATGTTACTCAAACTATGGTGGAAAAATGCATGGCACACTCTTTGGATATTGCAAATAAAGAATCCATATTTCCCTTTCTAAAAACACTGACACACACACACAGACACACACACATACACACAGGCAGATAAACAAAATCTCTGCAATTTCAAGTTGAACACGCAGATAAACAAAATCTCTGCAATTTCAAGTTGAACGCGCTTTGTCCGTATATTATTGTAACTCATGACAAAAGGAAAAATTAAGAGATTGTTCAGAATTTTATTCTGCTTCTGAAGGCATTCTCATCACACAAGCTGCTCGCAATAGGACTTCATCCTGGAACAGTTGGATTTGGCTGAATTTCCTTTGCATTAGGCAGTGAAGAGATTCCAATGAATTCTGGGCAGGGCTCGCCCAAGGGTATCATAGTGGCTCAGTGGTTTGCACTGCTGCCTCACCGCAGCAGGGACTTGCGTTCTATTCCAGACTCGGTTGACTATTTGTGTAGAGGTTGCACATTATCCCTTCTAATGGTTGCTCCAGTTTCCTTCCACAGTCCAAAGCTGTGCTGGTTAGATGGATGGGTCATAATAATTTGTCCGAAGTGTTCAGGGGTTTCTAGGTTAGGTGCATCCGTTGGGGTAAATGTAAGGGAGCGAGCCTTGGGAAGGTTGGTATGGACGTTTTGTGCCGAAGGGCCTGTTTGCACACTGTAGGGATTTTATAAAAATAAGAATGGCAACGATGACTGTAGATTTTTTGTTTTAGCTCTCACACATTGCTGTCATGAGGAACAATGAAGGAGAGACAGTGTAATCGGCCGTTCCTTCTCAGGCAGATTACATTTTCTCGCTCTCTGAGCTAAATCACACAGTAATGTCATCCTCTCCCAAACATGTGAGGTCTCCTTGTACATTGTCCAATCTATGTCTCCATCACATTCCCTGTTCCAAGTAGGTGCATCATTGTTGCGGTCATACACAGTGCCATATCCTTATGTGAAAATGGTCTCAGTCGATTTGAAGATATGTTTATATGTCGCTACATCATTAAAAAATAAGATGCTTAATGTATTCAGAATATTATGTTAAAATGAATGAATTTTTCAACAAATACAGAAATTTCTGGAAAGTCTCGGCAGGTCTGTCAGCATCCAGATGTCTTTGACATGCTGCATTTGGACCAGCCTCCACCACTTCCTCTGACAGCTCATTCCATATGCACACCACCCTCTGCGTGAAATGGTGCTCGTGGGCTCGTCAAAAGCTTTCCACTCTCAATTTCAACCAATGCCCTCTAGTTTTGGACGCCCCAAACCGGGTGAAAAACCTGACTACTCACCCTATCCATAACCATTTGAATTTTATAAACCTTGATTGCTGCAAAATGTGACTCCAGTCGACACGAATGGCTGTGCTTTAAATCATCCTGGGCCTAAACTCTGAAATGCAATACTGACACCTCTTCCTTTTCCATCAAGCCACAATTCTAAATCCGTTTTAATCAGTTTATACAGGTGTGTTATGAAACACTTCTGTGGGAATTGCACCCAGACCTTTGTGCCCGGAGGTAGGGACACTAGCATCACGCAGCAATACCCATAAAGCTGTAACATTATTCTCCTGTGTGTTTGTTCATCAGACTGTCCTGACATGCTGGGGCATACCTCTGCAACAGGCAGGACTTGAATCCAGAACTTCTAGTCCAGAGCTTGGAACACCACCACGCACGTTCAGGAATCAAATCCAGACCTCTGGCTCAGGGACATTACCCACGACAGTACCATATTCAGATTTTGGGTCATATTTTAAGTGTCAGCTTTCAGCTCGTTGTGGATTTATTATAACCAGGTTACCTTTACTGAATTACACAAAACACTTTGTATTGTTAAACAAAGGCAAAATATTTGTCTCAACTATAGGATGTTGAGTATACGTGATTAGTGGTGCTGGAAGAGCACAGCAGATCAGGCAGCATCCGAGGAGCAGTAAAATCGACGTTTCTCGTAAAAGCCCTTCCCGATGAAACGTCGACTTTACTGCTTCTCGGATGCTGCCTGAACTGCTGTTTTCTTCCAGCACCACGAATCCAGAATCTGGTTTCTCGCATCTACAGTCATTGTTTTTACTTTGTTGAGTGTACGTACTGTGCCATCGAAGTTAACTATGAACAGCTTTAATCGCTGTTATCTGTAGTCTGTAATATTAGGGAAAGAAATCATGCAGACACACTCTGCACAAGGAAGGGTCCGGAATAGATTTTCATTACTGAACACCAGAGATGGAAAAAGACCATAATTTCTGGCAGAAAAAAAACCAATCAGTATTACCCAACTCTCACGTGTGACTGCCTTTTTCCTAAAACCATGAAATGATACCAGGCCGCTGATTACTGTCAAGCCTCTCCTCCCCACTGACTGTGTCTGCAATCTGTCCCTCCTCTCCCTAACCACAGAAGGCAACCCAAACTCAGGGTGTTTGTGAAAATCAAGGCCGGAGTGTGCAGGCCTCCTGGAGAGGGATGGGCATTTTAAAATTGAAGGGGGAGGGGAAGGTGACAGTAATATCACACACTGGGCTGAGGAGTGGCAAATGAAGTTTAGTTTGGATTAATGCGAGGTATTAGATTTGGTAAATCAAACAAGAGCAGGACCTATACAATTAAAAGCAAGGCCTTTGTCAGTGTTGTAGAACAGAGACCTAGGCCGTCAGCGTCTCCATTGGGTAAGGGGGGTGGGGGGGGAGGTAAAAACCCTATCAAGTGTCATAGGCACTTTGGATTTTGTTTCGTTCTTTTATTATGTTTTCAGCTTTGGAAAGTTTTGAGAGCTTGTTAGTTGCAGTAGTTTTAGTTTGTACAGATTTTAGGCTCGATGAGTCTTTTGTCATTAATGCTCAGCGATGTGTCATTCGATATGAAATTCTCTCGAGTTCAAATGTTGCTGCAGTGTGTTATGGATAATGATGTGCTTAAATGGTGAACCTGGAACATTAAGGGAAGCCATCGGCCATTCAAGAGGAAAAATATACTTTCTCATCTTAAAAAAGAGAGAGTTTTCCTATTGCAGGAGTTGCACCTTGGTAACAAGGAACATTTGACGTTACAGCAGGGCGGGTTTGATCGGGTTTATTTCACGTCTTTTAATACTAAGAGTGGGGGAATAGTCAGAATTGATAGGAAGAATCTTCCATTTAAATTACTAGATTATATTAACACCCATGGAAGGATCATAATCCCAAAGTCTTGAACAACAGGGATTAACACAGTATTTTAAATGTTTATTGCCACCCGGTGCACCCTCTTAAAATCCTGGTATATGCATTTTCCAAATTCAGTTATCTTGCATCATGGCACATGATTGTAGAAGGAGATTTCAACTGTCTTATGGCCCCACGATGGACAGAATGTCCAAAGGACTCTCAATACACTCGTTATAATGTAAGCAATTAATGGATTTGTGTCTAGAACTAGAGCTTCTGGATGTCTGGAGGCAGATCTACCTCACAAGTAGGAATTTTATTTTCTTCTTTAACCCGCAGAATTGGCACACGAGGGTTGATGTCTTTCCCATCCCTGCAACAATCTTAGATTCGATGGCATCGTACACAATTGGAAATCTTACCCCAACATACCTGGCCCAGAAGTGGGATAAAAGTCACATAAAATTATGTTGTATGCAGATGGTCTTATGTTCTTGTCAAATCCCGCAATTTCGGCAGCTCACGTGATGCAATGCAATAATTCGCTTGTCGCCTTTTCGTGCTTTAAGATTAATTTTACAACATTGGAGGCCATGTCTATGGGAGGTCATGGGGAAATAACTGAATGAGGGCAAATCCTGGTTTCCTTTTAAATGTACACGGGGGTGGGGGGTCGAGGTTCTCTATTTCAGTATATTCATTACATCCGCCTTTGATCTTTTATTTGACGTGAACTATGTCCATTTGTTTGACAAAATTAAACAAGACCTTCAAAGATGGGAGGCACTTCCAATATCCTGGCCAGGTCGGATAGCTCTTATTAAAGAATGTCCTTCCTCATTTACTATACCCCGTGTGAATGCTTCCTTTAATGTTTCCCACATCGGTATTTAGGAGTCATAATGACTGGTTTAGGTCTTTTATTTGGCAGCACAAGCGACTCTTTATCAAGCTAACTAAATTGCAACTACCCCACAGTTTGTGGGATGTAGATTGCCCAGATAAAAGCTATCAATTAAGCTCTTTTTTATCCGATGTTAGTGCCTGGGCTGCTGAGGGCTCGACGTCAATACTGTGAGATATTGAACCCTATCAGATAAAGTGAACCTTTATTTGTCTGTTTTTCTTAGCTAAATTGACAACATTTATGAAATATTGTCATAACCCAATAATTATCAATATTGTTAAAGCATGAACGACAATGCGTCAGATCGAGTGCAATACAGCCAAAACCATGTTTCTTACCCCTGTAATTGGTACACCGGTTTGTCATCCAGGGATGATGGATTCCAGGTTTAAACTGTGGGCATCAAGGGGTGTACCTTGCTTGAGTGATTTAGTATTAGTAGAATCCCTACAGTGTGGATACAAGCCCTTCGGCCCAGCAAGTCCACTTTGACCTTGTGAAGAGTAACCCACCCAGACCCATTCCGCTACCATCCCATATTTACCCTGACTAATGCCCAAACCTACACATCTCTGAACATTATGGGTGACATAACAATGACCAATTCATCTCACCTGCACATCTTTGTACTGTGGGAGGAAACCCACACAGACACGGCGAGAATGTTAACTCAACACAGCCAGTCACCCAAGGCCAGAACCAAAGCCGAGACCCTGGTGTTGTGAGGCAGCAGCTCTAACCACCGAGCCACCTCGTGTTATTTGATGGAGAAACAATGATGTCATTTAATCAAAAAACTCGTACGTATGGACTACCTAGTAGAGACCTCTGTACTTTTTTCCCAGATCAGAGATTTGATTTAAAAAAAAACACACTTTTACCACACTCTTCCAGATCCGATAAAGGGAAGAGGATGCTTATTGCTTCGAATACACTCTCTGTCAGTACCCTTTATCATTAGTTGGAGAGTGTCCCCTCAGACGAGACTGTGCAGCTTTGTGATGTCTGCTCGAGAGTTGGGGGTTCAGAACACTTCGGAGACATGGGAGGATATTTGTGAAAATGCTCGAAGGATTTTGATCTGTAATAGGACCCATACCATGCAGTTGAAAATTCTTCGTAGGGTCTATCTGATAACTATTTGTCTCTCAAAATTCAAAGTGGGATTATCTTCAGCATGTCCTAAATGCAGAATGACTGCAGTCACTCTTACTCATTGTTTGTGGGTCTGCTGCAGACTT